>NW_027466569.1:142500-292500 GCF_050575085.1 Anarhichas minor | reverse complement strand
GAAAGGTAAGCGTTGGTTTCATGAGTGAAGACTTCGTTCCACTGGAATTATTTAGTAGACAAACTAAATGAACGGATCAGATCCAGAACACATGAGGTCACTTCGTTAGAATCATGAAGAGGACAGACAGAGATCAGTACCGGCCAATCACAGAGGGTTTGGACCGACCAGCGGCGGGAGGCAGAGATTGGGGGCTTCTGATTGGAGAATAGGAAGGAGGAGAGGCCCACAGCTCATTTAAAAACACCACAATATGTATTTTGATATCATCATGTTTGATCCTGTAAGGAGACGATCGCGCATGTGCGTGTGTGTGAGACAGGAGGTGACGGGAGTGAAGGGGGGGGGGGGGGGGAGCGGCAGCAGGAAGAGACGCCACACAAACAGCTGTTCACCGCTCGCTGTCGGTTCTTGTGTTAAAAATTTCCGCTTAATAATAAAAAAAGAAAACTGCGTTAACGCGCGATAACATAATTGTCGGCGTTAATTAATGAATGCGTTAACGCGTTAACTTGCCCAGCACTAATATGTATATATATACAAATATATATACACACACGTGTGTGAGTCTGTCTCACCCGTTCTTTATAGTAGAAGGACGAGATGGACACGGTGTCTTTGTCCGAGCGAGTCGGGCTGCCGCTGTACAAACGCAGCGTGCTCTGAGACTCTGAACGCATCTTCATGGGAGTCAACACTCCGCTGTGATAGGCCGACAGAGCGGACAGGGACCTACACACACAAACACACACACACACACAGTTAGCGTAGATTCTAAACAAACTAGAAACACGTTTTGTTGTCGTCGTACAAACTAGTTCTGATGGAGAATAGACTTTGACTACTTCCTGTAAGCTTCACAATAAAAGCTCATCGATGTTGATTGAAGACACCTGTGTGTGTGTGTGTGTATGTGTGTGTGTTTACCTGGGAGTGGGCTCAGTGGGCGGGGCCGAGCGGTGCATGGTGATTGGTCGGGTGAAGTAAACCAGACAGCCGGCGCCACAGAAACGAGCGCCGGAGGTCCGAGGGAACGGGATGTTAGCGTCCTAGAAACAAGAAAGATCATAAAATCGTTAGTCATGACACAAACGTCCGTCTCATGTCTCATGTCTCCTGTAGGTGTCTCGTGTCTCATGTCCTACCTGGTAAGACCCGTACGTGTTGGTGACCCGAGGGAACGCCTGCAGAGCCGGAGTGACGGGGTTGGACAGGACGAAGGGACCGGAGACCGGACCGTCCTCCTGCGTCTGACAGACAGAAAGACATTATGAAGACAGAACCTTTGAAGACGTCCTCCGTGTCCTGAGCTTCATGTCCAGCGTGTCCTCACCACGTCTGACTCTAGACAGGACACCAGCTGTCGGACACACGGCTCCAGACAGTTCTGGTTCCTCTTCACCTTCTGAAGAGACGTGTCGGTCAGGATCTGAACACAGAAACACAACAAAGTGTTTAAATAAAGAACCAGTTAGAACCAGTGAAAACGGTGCATTCAGGAGCGTCCGTACCTTCTGGATCTTGGTCTTGGTGGCGGACGGGATGGTCGTGGGGGAGACGAACTGGAAGGTGGGCGCGGCGTTGTTGGGATACTGAGCGGGGAACTTGACCACCAGGTGAACCTGATGGCTGCCGAAGTGAGCCGACACCACGCAGCTCCGGTTCAACGCGTCCATCTGAACAGAACCATGACATCATCTTATGGGTTCTCATTCACAGTGACTGATTAACTCACGGACTAACATGAATGTGAAGCCAGCTGGCACTAAAATAAAATAAAACAACTAAATCTGTAAAACATCAAAGAGGGATTCAGGTGCTTTTATTTTGAAAAGGCAGATATTAGATTTAAATGATTGACAGTTGATTAAAAACGTCTCTGTCTCACCTCCACGTCCACGTTTCTGATCTGAAGGTTCACCAAAGAAAACTCCTGCTGCAACGTCTGAGGGACACCTGAACCCACCACAGAGGCCAGAGACCCGTCCTGATCTGAGGGACAGAGGACAGAGGACAGGATTGTTATTATCATCATCATCATCACTGAGATGTGAGTCTGATTCATTCGTATAATGAACTCTTTCATTCTTTCTCACCCTGCAGGTTCTCGGCAGCAAGGCCGACACTGAACTGACCGTCAGGCTCCTGAGACACCAGAGACTTCTCTGTCTCCACGGTGAGAGACATCCCGTCCCCCAGCTCGTCCACCACGTCACTGACGCACAGCTACACAACAACAACAACAACATGCAGACATTAGGACACGTGACAAACAGGAGGACACGCGTCTCTGAAGCTGCTCACTGACCTTCTGTAGCTGAGGATCCACCCTCCAGATCCTCAGAGTCTGATCTCTGGACCACGTGACCAGCTGGTAGTCCTTGGAGCCTGTCAACAAACAAACAAACAACACAACAACAGCCAAACAACACGTCAGGAAGATAACAAACAAACAACACAACGTCAGCTGATCAGTGAAACATGGCGCTCACATTGTTCGACAGGAAGCAGCGTGGAAACATTTCTTAATGTTACACTTTGTGCAGAATGTGAAGACTTCTGACGGTGAAATAAAAAGACCTTTAGCCTAGCTTAGCACAAAGACTGGAAGCCAAGGGAAACTGTTAGCCTAGCTCCACCTGTGTCATTGAGGGTCACCTTCTTTCTGCGGCCTCCACTGGAACTCCAGCACCACGTCGTCGTGTCCCACGAAGGCGTGAACCGGACTGTTGAGGTCCAGCGTGCTCCACAGCAGCAGACTGTTCTCCCTCCGCAGCTGAGGAACCATCACTGTGACCAGACCGTTGGAGAACGGCTGTCAACACACAACACAGAACACACTCTGAACACACGACATACATAAATACATCGATGTCTGCTGGTCCATAAATAGGAGAACTCAGACTGGTGCCGTCTGTATGAAGCTTTATAACTGATCTTCATCTGAGGACACCTGGACGATGACTCTGTGCGTCTTTACTAGTGAACTGGTGTTTAAGGATGATTGATGTTGCGTTTGAGACTCACCGTGTATCGGGCCTTCCACACTGGAACCTGACAGGACAGGATGTTCAGGTACTTCCTGGGCTGTCGGAAATCCCAAAACTAAACACAAAGCAGGAGAGAGAGATTCAGAGATTCAGAGATTCAGAGATTCAGAGACCAGAAGTCTTCTGGTGTCCAGCTGATGAAGATCAACGTTTCTGCTCTTTGCTCTCTGATGTGAACAGTGCATTTGTTTTCCTCACCCTCACAGAGTTGTCCTGGCTGGACGTGGCGAGGATGAACTCGTTGTCGGGATGCCAGTCGAGGCCGTGTATCTTAGACAGGTGAGCCGCCAGGTACTCGGCCGCCGTGTTGGGTTTCTGTTAGAGAGGAGGACACAAACAGTGACAGCACGGATCCTTCAGATCCTTTAGATCCTCCAGATCCTCTAGATCCTTTAAATCCTCCAGATCAGAGGTCTGCGGAAATTTTTTTTTTTTCCCAAACATGAATATGTCCATTATTTTAATAGTTCAGTATTGTATGAAAGATAACAGGTATGTTTATGCATAGCAGTGGCACTAATAGGCCATCACTCATTTTTGTTTCCACATTTATGTTTAAAATGAAAACATCAGTTTGAATATCTTGTATGATGATTATCATGCAATTAACAGACAATGTTGATATTGGCATTGGTATCAGCTGACAAGGTGTGTTTATAAATGGCAGTGGCACGGCCTCCCTACTCACTGTACCTTGCACATGTTTAACATAAAAACATGAAGATATGAAGCTGTGTATTATTTGAATAGTTTAGTATTGAATGCACAATAAAGAGGTATGTTTATACATGGCACGAGGCCCAGTTTAATATAAAACACAACTTTATACAATATATATAGTCGGGGGTCCCTGCTCCATCTCTCTATCAGTTTGGGGGTCCTTGGCCTGAGAAACGTTGAAGACCCCTACTTTAGATCCTTTAGATCTTCTACATCCTCCAGATCCTCCAGATTCTTCAGATCCTTCAGCAGCTCATGCTGAGATCAGATTAAAACTCACTCTTTTGTCCCAGATCCGAACGTCTCCATCGTGACTGGACGCCAGCAGATTCTGGTTCTTCCGGTTCCACTTCACCTGAGACGCTCCGGCTGGAAGAGAAGAAGATCAACAGGTTAGAACGTCTTTAATGAACAGAATAGAAACACTTTATTGAAAACAGGAAGCATTCAAACACAACAGGAGACGTTCTAATACGCTGAGTCACTGTCCCTATTGATTTAGATCCAGATCAGTTTATAAATGAGTGAAGATGAAGAAGACTCACCAACAGCAGAAAGAGCCACGCTGGGTTTCCGAGTGTCTCTGTGGAGTCAACAAAGACGTCATTACTGCAGGACGACATCCTAATGTGTTTACATCAGCTTTATGCTAATGCTGCACGACATGCTAATGTCACAATATGCTAATGTCACGACATGCTAATGTTGCACGATATGCTAATGAGGCATATATATACATGTATACATACACACATGTATATAAATATAAATATGTCATTGATTCCTCTCACCTGGTGTCCCAGATGTAGATGTATGTGTCCACTGAGCTGGTGACCAAGAACTCTGGTTCAAACCAGGACCAGTCCAGATCACTGAGGACATGAACACGCCACAGTCATTGAACACATCACAGAGGATCATTGAACAGAGAGTCCTTGAAGACATCACCATGTCCAGAGGTGTGTTTGATTTAACCCTGTAGTTACCTGATGACCCGGGTATGTCCCTGTAGAGACGTGTGAACTTCTCCACATCCGTTCCTCCAGGAGTAAAGATCCACCCTCTGGTTACTCTGAAGACAAACACACACAGATTTTATTGTGTGTACTTTAGGAGCCTGTTTTCTTTGTCGTTAACAGCAGAACTCACCGAGGCAGCGAAGACGTGGGACTCTGATCTGTGAGGGTTCCACTGGACCGTCCCCACGTCCCATTTACTCTGACGCCCGATCTTACGCGGCGGTTCAGACGGAGCCTCCAGGTTCACCATGTACAGGAACCGGCGCCTGAGTTTGGAAACATGGAGTGTTACAGGGTGACAGTGAAGGCATCTCCATAAAGCTACAATGTTTACAGGGTGACAGTGAAGGCGTCTTCGTAAAGCTACAATGTTTACAGGGTGACAGTGAAGGCGTCTCCATAAAGCTACAATGTTTACAGGGTGACAGTGAAGGCGTCTTCGTAAAGCTACAATGTTTACAGGGTGACAGTGAAGGCATCTCCATAAAGCTACAATGTTTACAGGGTGACAGTGAAGGCGTCTTCGTAAAGCTACAATGTTTACAGGGTGACAGTGAAGGCGTCTCCATAAAGCTACAATGTTTACAGGGTGACAGTGAAGGCGTCTTCGTAAAGCTACAATGTTTACAGGGTGACAGTGAAGGCATCTCCATAAAGCTACAATGTCTACAGGGTGACAGTGAAGGCGTCTCCGTAAAGCTACAATGTCTACAGGGTGACAGTGAAGGCGTCTTCGTAAAGCTACAATGTTTACAGGGTGACAGTGAAGGCGTCTCCGTAAAGCTACAATGTCTACAGGGTGACAGTGAAGGCGTCTTCGTAAAGCTACAATGTTTACAGGGTGACAGTGAAGGCGTCTTCATAAAGCTACAATGTTTACAGGGTGACAGTGAAGGCGTCTCCATAAAGTTACAATGTCTACAGGGTGACAGTGAAGGCATCACTGTCTAAACTAAAGGACACTATAAACTCTTGTGGTGCGTTCAGATGAACTCAATTTACCCGGACAGAACGGCGTGTGAACCCAGACAGTCCACTGACATGGCGGTGGCCTGAAACCACAGAAGAAGAAGAAGAAGAAGAAGAAGAAGAAGAAGAAGAAGAAGAAGAGATTAAAGAAAACATAAATAAAGGTGCAGAAGAAGAAGGTTGGTCTGAAAGATGCCAATAACTTTATTTATTTCCTTGTCAGCTGACTCTTTAATTATTGTGTAAAAGTACTCGTGTTACAGTAGAAGTACTAATACCACACTGTAAAATACTACTTTGTAAAAAAAATGAATGAATATTTGTTGATGATCGGACTGATGTTGCTTAAAAACATTAATATATAACACAAAACTACTTTAAACAAATTTACTTATTTAATGAACTAGATCTAATTATTGATTATTTACTGTCTAACAACTTTCCTGATTATTTAATTGCACAACTCTAAATATTAATAAATAAATATATTAAAGTGAGTAAGGAGTCCGGAGCTTTCGCTCATCGTTACCTGGGCATCTCTAAACTCCACCACCACATTCTCGCTGCTCCAGCGGGCCGCCATCTTGCTTCTTCTTCCACTGTCAACAACACGTCACGTGATCCTAATGACACGTGACGACTTCTTCACGAGCCCTGTGGAAATAAACGGTAAAATACTTAACAACAAAAAATA
This sequence comes from Anarhichas minor, assembly GCF_050575085.1. NCBI lineage: Eukaryota > Metazoa > Chordata > Actinopteri > Perciformes > Anarhichadidae > Anarhichas > Anarhichas minor. The sequence goes on along the minus strand of NW_027466569.1, from coordinate 286,048 downwards.
TTAACAACGAAATTAAAGAAAAAAACTATTTTAGTAAAAGAAATATTTAATTTAATAAACATTTCTAATTGAAGATGGATAAAAACAAAAAACAATGTGCTTTCAAAGTAAGGTGTTTCTCTTTACATGCGTGGTGAGGAGTTCGTGAACGCACCGTGCTCTCTTTGCACGAGACTCTTTTCCTTTCTTCTGATTGGTCGCTCCAGTTTCCGGTAAAATATATCCAAAATGGCGTCTACCCTGGTGGCGCATGTCGTCGCGGACGCTGGCGCGTTTTTAAAGAAAGCTCCGCTGCAGGTGAGTTTTTAATAAATACGTTAGTCAATAAAGTGACCTCAGTCAGCGTGACGTCGGTCCGTCCGGTGTCCGGTAACGAGACCGGAGAGAAGGCCCTCAAGCTCCGGACTGATGAACACCAGACTGACATTAAATACTCATAAATAAATCTACATTTAATATTCACCTTTATTTAAAACAACAAGTTACTCTCGTTACCTCAGTATTACACGTCACTTCCGCTGAGCAGGAGCGAGGAGATGATGCACAGAGAACATGGGTGTTGCCATGGTGATCAGCTCTTCGGTCACTCTGTGGAGAAGCTGTATCACTTCTGTCACCATAACAGTCTGGTCACCGTGACAGTCTGTGGTCACCATATCGGTCTATGGTCACATGACGGTGTGTGGTCACCATAACAGTCTATGGTCACCGTAACGGTCTGTGGTCACCGTGACGGTCTGTGGTCACCATAACAGTCTATGGTCACCGTAACGGTCTGTGGTCACCGTGACGGTCTGTGGTCACCATAACAGTCTATGGTCACCGTAACGGTCTATGGTCACCATAACAGTCTATGGTCACCGTAACGGTCTGTGGTCACCGTAACGGTTTATGGTCACCATAACAGTCTATGGTCACCGTAACGGTCTATGGTCACCATAACAGTCTATGGTCACCGTAACGGTCTGTGGTCACCGTGACGGTCTGTGGTCACCATAACAGTCTATGGTCACCGTAACGGTCTATGGTCACCATAACAGTCTATGGTCACCGTAACGGTCTGTGGTCACCGTGACGGTCTGTGGTCACCATAACAGTCTATGGTCACCGTAACGGTCTGTGGTCACCGTGACGGTCTGTGGTCACCATAACAGTCTATGGTCACCGTAACGGTCTATGGTCACCATAACAGTCTATGGTCACCGTAACGGTCTGTGGTCACCGTAACGGTCTATGGTCACCATAACAGTCTGTGGTCACCGTAACGGTCTGTGGTCACCGTGACGGTCTGTGGTCACCACAACAGTCTATGACAGGAGTCTATGGCAGGGGTTAGCAGCAGGCTAACGGAGCAGCTAACAACATTGAATATCTACTAAACATCAGCTGGATAATAAATGGACTCATATAAAAGACCTTCTGTTCTGTTTATACCAGGGGTCTTCAACACTTCTCAGGCCAAGGACCCTCAAACTGATAGAGAGATGGAGCAGGGACCCCCGACTATATATATTGTATAAAGTTGTGTTTTATATTAAACTGGGCCTAGTACCATGTATAAACATACCTCTTTATTGTGAATTCAATACTAAACTATTCAAATAATACACAGCTTCATATCTTCATGTTTTTATGTTAAACATGTGCAAGGTACAGTGAGTAGGGAGGCCGTGCCACTGCCATTTATAAACATGCCTTGTCAGCTGATACCAATGCCAATATCAACATTGTCTGTCAATTGCATGATAATCATCATCCAAGATATTCAAACTGATGTTTTCATTTTAAACATAAATGTGGAAACAAAAATGAGTGATGCCCTATTAGTGCCACTGCTATGCATAAACATACCTGTTATCTTTCATACAATACTGAACTATTAAAATAATGGACACATTCATGTTTTTTTTTAAACATATATGTAGGGGGACAGGTCCAGGCTAGTCTCACGCTGTGAGTGAACCGGTGCCCAGCTTGAGAGAGCTCCTGTGTGTCGATGTGTGCATTTCTGACTGAAAGATAACATCTTCTGCCTCCATTTATCCATTTGCTACAATATGTTGGATTCATGTTAATGTTTATTTAAAGACATTTAAATTTGTGGAATAAAAAAAATTGTCTAATCAACCAAACATTTCACGACCCCCCCTGCAGTATCTCCGCGGACCACCTAGGGGTCGCGGACCCCCTGTTGAAGACTTCTGGTCTATGGTCACATGACAGTCTGTGGTCACGTGACGGTCTGTGGTCGCCGTAACGGTCTGTGGTCGCCGCGACGGTCTGTGGTCACGCGACGGTCTGTGGTCACCGTGACGGTCTATGGTCACGTGACACCTGTAGGCCAAGGTCATCTATAGGCCATGGTCACCTGGAGGTCCTTCTGTTAGGAGGTTCATTCATGTTAAGACGGAGTAAATCTGTTTTATTATATTATTTATTGAATAGTCACAGTTCGGTCTGTTGGTTTGTGTTGCAGGATATCGGAAGCAACATCTACACACTGAGAGATGTGGTCAACGAGATCAGAGACAAACCCACCAGGAAGAGTCTGGCCGTCCTACCGTACCAGCTGGTCTTTAAAGAGCCTCATCCTGAACACGTTAGATTGGGTAAACTAAACCTGAACACGTTAGACTGGATAAACTAAACCTGAACACGTCAGACTAGATAAACTAAACTAAACCTGAACACGTCAGACTGGATAAACTAAACTAAATCTGAACACGTCAGACTGGGTAAACTAAACTAAACCTGAACACGTCAGACTGGATAAACTAAACTAAACCTGAACACGTCAGACTGGATGAACTAAACCTGAACACGTCAGACTGGATAAACTAAACCTGAACACGTCAGACTGGATAAACTAAACCTGAACACGTCAGACTGGATAAACTAAACCTGAACACGTCAGACTGGATAAACTAAACCTGAACACGTCAGACTGGGTAAACTAAACCTGAACACGTCAGACTGGATAAACTAAACCTGAACACGTCAGACTGGATAAACGAAACCTGAACACGTCAGACTGGATAAACTAAACCTGAACACGTCAGACTGGATAAACTAAACCTGAACACGTCGGACTGGATAAACTAAACCTGAACACGTCGGACTGGATAAACTAAACCTGAACACGTCGGACTGGATAAACTAAACCTGAACACGTCGGACTGGATAAACTAAACCTGAACACGTCGGACTGGATAAACTAAACCTGAACACGTCGGACTGGGTAAACTAAACCTGAACATGTCGGACTGGGTAAGCTAAACCTGAACACGTCGGACTGGATAAACTAAACCTGAACACGTCGGACTGGGTAAACTAAACCTGAACACGTTAGACTGGATAAACTAAACTAAACCTGAACACGTCAGACTGGATAAACTAAACCTGAACACGTCAGACTGGATAAACTAAACCTGAACACGTCAGACTGGATAAACTAAACCTGAACACGTCAGACTGGATAAACTAAACCTGAACACGTCAGACTGGATAAACTAAACCTGAACACGTTAGACTGGATAAACTAAACCTGAACACGTTAGACTGGATAAACTAAACCTGAACACGTTAGACTGGATAAACTAAACCTGAACACGTTAGACTGGATAAACTAAACCTGAACACGTCAGACTAGATAAACTAAACTAAACCTGAGGTCTGGTGTCTCTTTTCTTCCTGTTTCTTGTCTCAGTGACCGAGTTCTCTAAGAAGACCGGAGACTACCTAAGTCTTTCCGCCACAGACATCAAAGTTCTGGCTCTGACCTACCAGCTGGAGCTGGAACACGTCGGCTCTGAACACCTGAAGAAGGAGCCGGAGGTCAAGGTACCTGAGACATCACTCTATGTCTCATATATATATATATATGTCTCATATATATATATATATATATATATATATATATATATATATATATATATATATATATATATATATATATATATATATATATATATATATATATATATATATATATATATATATATATATATATATATATATATATATATATATACAGTTGTGTGAAAAAGTGTTTGCCCCCTTCCTGATTTCTTATTTTTTTGCATGTTTGTCACACTTAAATGTTTCAGATCATCAAACAAATTTAAATATTAGACAAAGATAACACAAGTAAACACAAAATGCAGTTTTTAAATGAAGGTTTTTATTATTAAGGGGGGAAAAAAATCCAAACCTACATGGCCCTGTGTGAAAAAGTGATTGCCCCCTAAACCTAATAACTGGTTGGGCCACCCTTAGCAGCAACAACTGCAATCAAGAGTTTGCGATAACTGGCAATGAGTCTTTTACAGCGCTGTAGAGGAATTTTGGCCCACTCATCTTTGCAGAATTGTTGTAATTCAGCCACATTGGAGGGTTTTCGAGCATTTATATATATATATATTTATATATATATATATATTATTATATATATATATTTATTTTCTGTCTCAGGTTGATATCCACAGCACACAGCGACACCCAGAGACTCCCGTTAACGTAGCAGGATTCCACTTCCCCTCCAAGGTAAAAGTCTTCCTTCTCATAGAAACATCTCATGGAGAGTAAAATCAAGATAAAGCCTCAAACATCAGTTGGAGACATTTTCCAGTTTATAATTTCCTCGCTGTTCCTTCAGAAACATGTGGACAGTTTGGACGTCCAACAGACGGAGACATCAAATGGTGACGAGTTCAACAGCTTCCAGTTCTGGAGAGAACCGCTACCGTCCATCGACAGAGACCTGCTGGGTCTACTGGTGAGTCTGACCATGAGGAAGTCTGTCTATGTCCTCATGTCTTCACGTCCTCATGTCTTCACGTCCTCATGTCCTTGTAGACTTCAGTCCATGTCCTCATGCCTTCATGTCCATCTGCTCATGTCCTTGTAGACTTCAGTCCATGTCCTCATGTCCACTCATAGAAACATGTCTGTCCATTTCTTCTTGTGTTGGAGGATTCAAACTAGAAACAACAAATTGTTTTGTGTGATCATTGATCATCAACAGTGTTTATAGTTAGTAACAGTTCAGGAGACATTTTTACTTCTCAGAGCAGGAAAAGCAGAATAAATAAACTGAACCCTCTCCAAAGTCTCCTCACTGTAAATGTAACGTCTGGTGTCGTCGCTGCTCCTCCAGGATCCTGTGGAGGTTTTAAACCCAAAGATCAAACAGAACCAGACGAGCACACAGACGTCTTCTGCTGACGATGACGAGTTCAACACTTTCCAGTTCTGGAGAGATCCGCTGGCGTCCATCGACGAGTGTCTGCTGGAAATACTGGTGAGTTTACCAGACCTGATGCTTCAGGATCTGAGCTCATTCAGAACAAAGGGAGCGTTTGGTGTCATGTGACTTCTCTACAGCACTAAATAGACCAATCACGGGCCGCCTACTACAGACCAATCAATAGACCAATCACGGGCCGCCTACTACAGACCAATCAATAGACCAATCACGGGCCGCCTACTACAGACCAATCAATAGACCAATCACGGGCCGCCTACTACAGACCAATCAATAGACCAATCACGGGCCGCTTACTACAGACCAATCAATAAACCAATCGCGGGCCACCTACTACAGACCAATCAATAAACCAATTGCGGGCCGCCTACTACAGACCAATCAAAGCAATCGCGGGCCGCCGACTACAGACCAATCAATAAACCAATCACGGGCCGCTTACTACAGACCAATCAATAAACCAATCACGGGCCGCCTACTACAGACCAATCACGGGCTGCCTACTACAGACCAATCAATGAACCAATCACGGGCAGCCTACTACAGACCAATCAATAAACCAATCACAGGCCGCCTACTACAGACCAATCAAACCAATCAAGGGCCGCTTACTACAGACCAATCAATAAACCAATCACGGGCCGCCTACTACAGACCAATCAATAAACCAATCACGGGCAGCCTACTACAGACCAATCAATAAACCAATTACGGGCCGCCTACTACAGACCAATCAATAAACCAATTACGGGCCGCCTACTACAGACCAATCAATGAACCAATACGTTTTATAGTCGGTGTTCTAATCGCGTGTTTGTGAACGTGCTAACGTGTGTTTCTTAACGTGTGTTTCTTAACGCGTGTGTTTATTAACACGCGTTTATTAACGTGCGTTTAATAACCCGTTTATTAACATGTTCATCGACTCGTGTCTATTGACCCGTTTTTATTAATGCTAGTCTATTCACATGTTTGTTAACATGTTTATTAACGCTTGTTTAGCTTGTTTATTCACATGTTTATTCACGTGTTTATTAACGCATGTTTATTCACGTGTTTATTAACGCATGTTTATTCACGTGTTTATTAACGCTTGTTTATTCACGTGTTTATTAACGCTTGTTTATTCACGTGTTTATTAACGCTTGTTTATTCACGTGTTTATTCACGTGTTTGTTCACGTGTTTGTTCACATGTTTGTTCACGTGTTTGTTCACGTATTTGTTCACATGTTTATTCACATGTTTGTTCACATGTTTATTCTCATGTTTATTCACGTTTATTAACTTGTTTATTAACGCTTGTTTATTAATTAACATGTTTATTCACATGTTTATTCACATGTTTATTCACGCGTTTGTTCACTTGTTTGTTCACATGTTTGTTCACATGTTTATTCACATGTTTGTTCACATGTTTATTCACATGTTTGTTCACATGTTTATTCACATGTTTATTCTCATGTTTATTCACGTTTATTAACTTGTTTATTAACGCTTGTTTATTAATTAACATGTTTATTCACATGTTCGTTCACATGTTTGTTCACATGTTTATTCACATATTTGTTCACTTGTTTATTAACGCTTGTTTATTAACATGTTTATTAACGCTTGTTTATTCACATGTTTATTAAGCTAAGAGTAAACAGACTTCAAACACTAAGAGGTAACGCTGTGGTGTGAAGGAATTATTCCACATCTCATATGTAACATATAAACATCGTACTGATTAATAATAAAATGATCTAATAATATAAACTTATTACTGATTCATAATATATTAATAAATGTTGATGTCTTTAGAAAGTGGACAACGTCTCCACATCAGAGATCAGGTTGGACATATCGCTGCAGACAGAGGACCAATCAGACGAAGACAAAGAGAACGAGCCTGAAGACCACGATGATGATGAAGATAATAATGATGATGATGGAGGAGGATGGATCACTCCTGGTAACATCAAACAGGTGAAGATGGACTCTGCTGATTGGACGGCTCCTGCTGATGTCCAAGTGGGATGTCTGACCACCGACTTCGCCATGCAGGTAACTGTAGGTCCAGGTCACCTGTAGGTCTTTCTATTAGAAGGTTCATTCATGGAGTAGATCTGCTTTATTATATAGAAACACGTTTTTTAATAAACATATTCATTAACACGTTTATTAACATATTTAATAAAGTGTTTATTGACACGTTTATTAACACGTTTATTAACGCGTGTTTATTATCATATTAAACATTCATCCATCCATCCATTTTCCTCCGCTTATCCGGGGTCGGGTCGCGGTGGCAACAGGCCAAGCAGGCTGACCCAGACTTCCCTCTCACCGGCAACATGTTCCAGCTCATTCTGGGGGATCCCGAGGCGTTCCCAGGCCAGCTGGGAGATGTAATCCCTCCAGCGTGTTCTGGGTCTTCCCCGGGGTCTCTTCCCAGTTGGACGTGCCTGGAAAACCTCCAGTGGGAGGCGTCCAGGAGGCATCCTAATTAGATGCCCGAACCACCTCAGCTGACTCCTTTCGACGCGAAGGAGTAGCGGCTCGACTCCAAGCACCCTCCTGATGACCGAGCTCCTTACCCTATCTCTAAGGCTGAGCCCGGCCACCCTACGGAGGAAGCTCATTTCGGCCGCTTGTAGCCGCGACCTTGTCCTTTCGGTCACGACCCAGAGTTCGTGACCATAGGTGAGGGTAGGAACGTAGACCGAGTGGTAAATTGAGAGCTTTGCCTTCCGGCTCAGCTCCCTCTTCACCAAGACGGTCTGGTGCAGCGCCTGCTTTACTGCTGCAGCCGCACCGATCCGTCTGTCGATCTCCCGCTCCATCTTACGCTCACTCGTGAACAAGACCCCGAGATACTTGAACTCCTTCGCTTGAGGTAGGCACTCCGTCCCCACCTGGAGGGAGCAATCCACCGGTTTCCGGCAGAGCACCATGGCCTCAGATTTGGAGGTGCTAACTCTCATCCCCGCCGCTTCACACTCGGCTGCAAACCGCCCCAGTGAATGCTGGAGGTCACGATCCGAGGAGGCTAACAGGACCACATCATCTGCAAACAGCAGAGAGGCGATCCCGAGACCCCCGAACCTGACGTTCTCCACCCCCCGGCTGCGCCTAGATATCCTGTCCATGAAAGTCACGAACAGGACCGGAGACAAAGGGCAGCCCTGGCGGAGGCCAACACCCACCGGGAACATGTCTGACTTATTGCCGAGAATGCGGACACAGCTCCTACTGCAGTCGTACAGAGACCGGATCGCCCGTTGTAATGGGTCCGGCACCCCATACTCCCGCAGCACCCCCCACAAGAACCCCCGAGGGACCCGGTCGAAAGCCTTCTCCAAGTCCACAAAGCACATGTAGACTGGTTGGGCAAACTCCCAGAACCCCTCCAGTAGTCTTGCGAGGGTAAAGAGCTGGTCCACTGTTCCACGGCCGGGACGGAATCCGCATTGCTCCTCTTGAATCTGAGGTTCGACAAACGGTCGGAGCCTCCTTTCCAGCACCCTGGCATAAGCCTTCCCCGGGAGGCTGAGTAGTGTGATACCCCGGTAATTCGAGCACACTCTCCGGTCCCCCTTTTTGAAAATGGGAACCACCACCCCAGTCTGCCAGTCAATGGGCACTGATCCCGACCCCCATGCGACATTGAAGAGGCGTGTCAGCCAGGACAGCCCAACTATGTCCAGCGCTTTCAGCATCTCAGGGCGGATCTCATCCACTCCTGGCGCCTTGCCACCGAGGAGCTTTTTGACTACCTCAGGGATATGGGTGAGCCTCCCCCTAGATCTTCAGGCGCTGCCTCCTCTGCAGAGGACATGTTGGTCGGGTTTAGGAGTTCCTCAAAGTGCTCTTTCCACCGCCCGACGATGTCCCCTGTCCGGGTCAGCAGTTCCCCCCCCCTGCTGAGAACAGCCTGGGGTAAGCCCTGCTTTCCCTTCCTGAGCCGTCAGATGGTTTGCCAGAACCTCCTTGAGGCCAACAGAAAGTCCTTCTCCATGGCCTCCCCGAACTCCTCCCATGCCCGAGTTTTAGCATTCGCGACCACCGCAGCTGCAGCCCTTCTGGCCTGCCGGTACCTGTCAGCTGCTTCGGGAGCAAAGAACAAAGAAAAGCATAAAATGCTTGAAATATGACTTCTATAATCGGTTATTGATTAATGCTTTAATCTGATCCTCTGTCGTTCCAGAACGTTCTCATTCAGATCGGTCTTCATGTTCTGTCTGTTAACGGGATGCTGATCAAACAGGCGAGGAACTACATCCTGAGATGTCACGCCTGCTTCAGGTGAGTCCAATTCACCTGAGACCAGAACCTAGTGTTGATAGAACCCTGAGGACCAGAGAGTCTCTGGACCAGAGACCAGAACCTAGTGTTGATAGAACCCTGAGGACCAGAGAGTCTCTGGACCAGGTCTTTAATGTGGATGTGGTCTAACTTTCAGGACCACCAGCATCATGAACAAAGTGTTCTGTCCTCACTGTGGAAACCCGACTCTGAAGAAACTCGCTGTGACGGTCGGAGAGGACGGAAATACCAAGATGCACTTCTCTAAGAACCCCAAAGTCCTGAACCCAAGAGGGCTGAGGGTGAGACACACGCACACACACACACACACACTCTCTCCTGTAGCACTAGATATTCATATAAAAACTAAATAAATGCAGTAAAAAGACATGTAGTGAAGTATAAAGTAGCAGTAGATGGGACAGTACATCAGACCTGTACTAGAGCACGGTGCTTGAGCGCGGTACTTGTTGCCATGTCTCATGTGTTCCATCACCCTTTGCCTTGGCCTCATGGAGGTAAACACCGTAACAAACCTCAGCTGGTAGAAGACCAGTAGACTGTAGTACTTGTACCTGATGTACCATGTGTCTCATGTGTTCCAGCACCCTCTACCTCGGCCTCATGGAGGTAAACACAGTAACAACCCTCAGCTGGTGGAGGACCAGAGCTTCCCCCAGCAGAGACTGTCCCGTAAAGCCCGTCAGAAGACCGATGTCCTGGACCCGGACTACGAGGCCGGAGGGTCCCCCTTCTGCCAGAACGACGTCTACAGCCGAGCCGCCAACCTGCAGATCAGAGACGGGCGCTGTGGTGGCGGCAAGAGGCGGAGCAACCCAAACTCCGCCCACAAGAAGTTTGTGAAGAAGAAGTGAGCGATTGATTTGGACTCCTGAAGACCAGGACCTGGAGGACCTGCAGGACCTCCAGGTCCAAACTGAAGAACGAAGAAAATACAGAACGGTCCTTTAAACAGAAACTTGTCACATTAATAAGGTTTATGTATCGAATCTACTATAATAAATATGATCTCATGACTTCTCTTTATTTTAATGTAAAGACACATTCATGACTTATTTATAATATTTAATCCCATAAAAGAACATTTGAAGAACAAACATGTGAAACAGGAAACTGTTTCTGATGCAGACATATTCATTATTCATATATTTATTATTAGATTGATTGTCAGAAACACGAGTCAGTTTCCACGGTAATGTTTTATTATTATTTTTTAATAAACTTTAGATTTCTGAACACTGAATAAACATCAAAGGTCCTTCAGTCCACAGAGAAGTCTTCTTCCTCGTCTCCTCTCGTCTCTTCTTCTGGTTCCTCAGAGTCTCTGAGAGCGGACTGGACAGACTCCGGGTCCAGCCCTCCTGACTCCGGTCCTGGGTCCTGGATCTGGGTCTCAAAGGTCGGGTCCTGGATCTGGGTCTCTCTCTGAGGGAGCAGGAAGTCCAGCGGTTGGAGGACGACGACGAGGTCAATGGAGCCCAAACCACCGAACCGGTGCAGCTGAGTGGGAGGAACTCCTGAAGAGACAGAGACCAGGTTTAGACAGAGACCAGGTTCAGAAAGAGACCGGGTTTAGACAGAGACCAGGTTCAGACAGAGACCAGGTTTAGACCGGGTTTAGAGAGAGACCAGGTTCAGACAAGAGACCGGGTTCAGACAGAGACCGGGTTTAGACAAAGACCAGGTTTAGACAGAGACCGGGTTTAGACAAAGACCAGGTTTAGACAGACCAGGTTCAGACCGGGTTTAGACAGAGACCGGGTTTAGACCAGGTTCATTCTATTATTCATATTTAATATTCATGTTTAATATTAATCAGGATGTGGATCAGGATGTGTGTCAGGATGCGGGTCAGGATGTGGGTCAGGATGCGGGTCAGGACTGGTCTTCCTCACCGAGGATGAGTGCGATCTGAGCCGGAGGAAACAGGACCTGCAGGCAGCGGTTGAGGAACGGTAGCAGGTCTTCAGCGTAGGCCGAGCAGAAGAGGAGGAAGAGCTGCTTCTCTCTGCTGCTGAAGGCCGACTCCTCGGCCCGGTGGAACACCAGGATCTGACGGGTCACCTGATGGGAAAACAAGACCGACAACATCAACACACCAGACGAGACCCGGGTCCCACCTGAGACATGAAGTAGTTAAAGTTTACCGTGTTTAGGGCGTCCTGAAGACAGGAGGCCACGTCCTGAGCCAGTCCCATGGGGCAGCAGAGCCGCAGGTCGTTGAAGGCCGTCAGGATGTTGTTGAGGAAGCAGGCCAGCGGCTGGAAGTCCAGCAGGGACATGGGGGGCTGCAGGGTTCCGGTCTGGTTCCCGGGGGCCCCCCCTAAAACAGACGGCAGGGCGATGAGTGTGTACCGGTTCATGTCCTCCTGGAACTTGTCCGCCGCCTCCCGCACGGCTCTGAAGAACGTCTCCGCCGCCACCTGCTGGAACATCGGCGCCAGCTGCCCGCGGAAGTCTGCCCCGACCCGGCTGAAGGACAGACCGAAGTACATGCACTGACCCAGCAGGGAGTCCAGGCGACCCCCGACGCCCCGTTGCAGATCCCTCTCTAAGGTCTCCAGGAACTCTGCCACCTTCTGCACCACCCAGCCATGGAAGATGGCGGCCTCGTTCACCGGCGCCTCGTTCACCGGATCCTCGTCGGAGAAGATGGCTCTGTACTGTGTGATAATGTCGAACAGGTGGACCCTGCAGGCCTCGATGGTTTTGGTGATGTGGAAGTAAGGGTCGTCCTCTGGGACGGCGGCGAGGATGGACCGGAGCCAGGAGCCTCGAGCCTGCAGGAACTTCACCCGGAGCTCCGCCTCCGTGAACACGTCCATCCTCCGCAGGTAGCCAATCACACGCAGGCAGGCGGGCAGCTGAGAGTTACTGCGGAGCTGCTGCAGCAGCTGGTTCAGCATCAGCTGAGCAGACTGACGCACCTCACGCACGATCCCCTGAGGATATAGTGTGTATATAATATATCATAATATATTGTAGGAGCCATTAGTTATGTCTGTGTATTATATGTTTGAATTGGGAGCCCTTCTCAGGTTGACCACGGGTGGCAGCGTGTATTAGTGTGGCAGGTAGTTGATATACGGGGCACAGGTGCAACTGACAGAGGTGATGATTCATCAGTGACGGGGAGATTGCACGGTTTTTACCGCAAACCAGACACACCAGAGGGAGACCAGGAAACTAAGTGCTATCAAGTTGTATTATCATCTGTGAACTCCAATTAAACGGGAACCTCACCCAAAAGTATGAAAAGCCTGGAAACACGATCTTCTCCCGTACCCAACCGAGTGGCTAGTCACTACATATATGATCATATACTAATATATATTAATATATCATATTAATATATATTATAATATATATTAATATATCATAATATATCATAATATAATAATATATACAGTTAGTCTGCACATGGTGACTGAGCTTGAACTATGTTGACTTTATGGAACCTAATGAACTGGGTCAGACTAACTAGAGATAAACCTGGTTTACTTAGTGAACTGTGTGGACCGGGTCCCTGGACTCACCTGGATGACGAGGAGAGATGAGTGCTTCTTCTCCAGCCTCTTGGCGTAGGCCGCCAGCTCCAGAGCTTCCTCGTAGTACCCGTTGCGGACACAGGTGTCCATGAGCTGAGGGATCTCCAGGATCTCAAGGATCTCAGTGTGACGGTTCAACGTCAGGCTGTTCATCCGGCGACTGACTCCGATCTGCTCCGCCTCCTTCATGAAGGACCTGAACACAACACGGATCACATGGGAGTCAGAAGACCCATGAACACAACACGGATCTTAGGGGGTCTGAGGATCAGGTAGTCTGAGGGTCTGAGGATCAGGTAGTCTGAGGGTCTAAGGATCAGGTAGTCTGAGGGTCTGAGGATCAGGTAGTCTGAGGGTCTGAGGATCAGGTAGTCTGGTCCACCTGTACTCTGACTAAACCTCATCACTGACCTGCATCTCTCTCCAAAGCCCGGCAGTTTGTCCAACATCCGGGTCACGCTGCTCTCCACGCGACCAAAATCCCGGTAGGTGTTCTGGGTGCAGTCTGCGGTCCGGATGAAGGTCTGGTAGTTGCAGAAGGCCAGTTCTTCGGTCTGCTGGAGGATCTGAGCCCGCTCCTCCGACAGACGCTCCGGCTCTCGGCTCAGCTTGTCCACTCCGAAGGAGCTGAGCTCGGACAGGTAGACGGAGAAGTCCTGGTTGTCCCTCCAGCTGTCCGGGAAGCTGTCCTTAAAGATCGAGGCCAGAATACTCTCATCCTCCACGTCCACCACCGCCGCCATATTGGACCGGAAGTACCGGGAGAACCGCTACTGCTGGAGGTTCGTCAGTGAGACAGACTAATATATAAGATATGTATAATATAATAGATAATAACAGAGTTCTCTAGAACACAGACGTGTTGACATCCACTTCCTGGTTCCCGGTTTCCGCTTTCTTCTTCTTCGTTAGTGTTATTGGTGGTTGGTGAACCAGATGCGCTTTACCGCCACAAGCTGGACTGGAGGGTAGAACGAGACAACGTGCATGCGCAGTGTGACTAAAGTTAAGTAAGTAAAGGTGTCAGACAGATGTAGTACAGTAAAAAGTACATTACATTACAGTCATTTAGCAGACGCTTTTATCCAAAGCGACTTACAATAAGTGTATTCAACATTGGTATTCAAGAGAACTACTAGTCACCAGAAGTCATAAGTGCATCTCCTTTAAACAAGCATCTAAGAGCATAAACCAGAGCAAACGTATAGAAACAAACTACTACGGATACAATAAGTGCAACAAATGAATATGAATACAATAAGTGCAACAAACTAGTATGAATACAATAAGTGCAACAAACTAATACAAATACAATTAGTGCAACAAACTAATACAAATACAATTAGTGCAACAAACTAATATGAATACAATAAGTGCAACAAACTAGTATGAATACAATAAGTGCAACAAACTAGTATGAATACAATAAGTGCAACAAATTAATATGAACACAATAAGTGCAACAAATGAATATGAATACAATAAGTGCAACAAACTAATACAAATACAATAAGTGCAACAAGCTAATACAAATACAATAAGTGCAACAAACTAATACGAATACAATAAGTGCAACAAACTAATACGAATACAATAAGTGCAACAAACTAATACGAATACAATAAGTGCAACAAACTAATACGAATACAATAAGTGCTAAGTGGAAGGCTCAGGGTAGTACTTCTTGAAGAGGTGAGTCTTCAGCCTGATGAAAGATGGGCGGCGACTCTGCTGTCCTGACGTCAGTAGGGAGTTCATTCCACCACTGTGGGGCCAGGACAGAAAACAGCCGTGACCGAGTCGATCGGCCGCAGGGACCTCTGAGCGACGGGGCAACCGATCGCCCTGAGGCAGCAGAGTGAAGTGGTCGGGCGGGGGTGTAGGGCTTGACCGTGGCCTGGAGATACGAAGGAGCTGTTCCTTTCACTGCCCTGTAGGCTAGCACCAGAGCGTGTAATTGATGCAATGTTTGCTGAGAACGACAGTTGGTCATCCAGGGTCACACCCAGATTCCTCGCAGTCCGAGTTGGTGTCACCACGGTATCGTCAATGGTGATAGACAGGTCTCGGTGTGGGCAACCCTTCCCCGGGAGGAACAGTAGCTCGGTTTTGTCCAGGTTGAGCTTCAGGTGATGTGTCGCCATCCACTTCGAGATGTCAGCCAAGCACGCAGCGATGCGTGCCTCCACTACACTCCAGTACAATATGTACCTCTGAGATGTAGTACAATATATAGTACAATATGTACCTCTGAGATGTAGTACAATATGTACCTCTGAGATGTAGTCCAATATAAAGTACAATATGTACCTCTGAGATGTAGTACAGTACAAAGTACATGTACCTCTGAGATGTAGTACAGTAAAAAGTACAATATGTACCTCTGAGATGTACATTAGAAAGTACAATATGTACCTCTGAGATGTACAGTATAAAGTACAATATGTACCGCTGAGATGTAGTACATTAAAAGTTACAATATGTACCTCAGAGGTGTAGTACAGTATAAAGTACAATATGTACCTCTGCGATGTAGTACAGTAAAAAGTACAATATGTACCTCTGAGATGTAGTGGATTAAAAAAATACAATATTTACCTCTGAGATGTAGTACATTAAAAAGTAAAATATGTACCTCTGAGATGTAGTACTATATAAAGTATAAATATGTACCTCTGAGATGTAGTACAGTATAAAGTACAATATGTACCTCTGAGATGTAGTACATAAAAAAGTACAATAAGTAGTGGATGAGAAAATAAAGTAGCAGAGAATGGAAATACTCAAGTAGAATACCTGAAGTTTGTATTTAAGTACTTCAGTATCAGGTTCCCTTTACATCTATTATGTTGGTTATACTTTTTTATTAGTTTTTAAAACATTTATTCTGCTAAAAGTATATTTTAAATAGAAACATGATATATATATACTATATATATCATGTTATGGTATATAGCTATATATAATGTGCGTTCCAAAATATACAAAAGACATTTGACGTCACAGATTTAATAAAACTAATTAAAAGATGGAAGTAAAAGAACAACAGGAAGGAAGATCATTGTTAATTGTTGTCGTAAAGTTGTTTTTGACGTCACACCGGAAGTGATTGCTGGTTTGACAATCCAGTTGCTAAGCTACAGGCGAGGAGCAACCGTCACGAGACCGTTTAACGGTCAGATGATTAACGGTCATTAACGGTCGTTAACGGTGGACTCATGAAGGTAAACTCACCGCCACGTGTTCTCGGTTCTCACGTTTAGCATTAACTAGCTAACCGTTTGCTAACTAGCTAGCTAGCTCTTAGCTAACGTTAGCATGTGTTGTAAGTTAACGACAGTTCACTGACTTTATGTCAAACTAACGAGTTTTAAAGGTATTCAAGTAGAAGTACCTCTAAACCAAAGTACAGTACGTGAGTACATGTACTTATGTTAGTAACAAGTCAGGTAGAAGTACCTCTAAACCAAAGTACTAATACCACACTGTAAATATAGTCTGTCACAGTAAAAGTACTAATTGCTATTAATGTGTTTTCTTTCTGCAGGCTGTGATCACTGATCCTGACTGACCTTCATCAGTTAACCTTCAACCAGTGAGACACCAGTGAGACACCAGTGAGAGACCAGTGAGAGACCAGTATGGCTGCAGCCAACACCACCAAGATCTCATGGAGACTACGTGAGTTTGATATGATAATAAATACTTTGAGTGATATGATAATAAATACTTTGAGTGATATGATAAATACTTTGAGTGATATGATGATAAATACTTTGAGTGATATGATAAATACTTTGAGTGATATGATAATAAATACTTTGAGTGATATGATAATAAATACTTTGAGTGATATGATAATAAATACTTTGAGTGATATGATAAATACTTTGAGTGATATGATAATAAATACTTTGAGTGATATGATAATAAATACTTTGAGTGATATGATAATAAATACTTTGAGTGATATGATAAATACTTTGAGTGATATGATAATAAATACTTTGAGTGATATGATAATAAATACTTTGAGTGATATGATAAATACTTTGAGTGATATGATAATAAATACTTTGAGTGATATGATAAATACTTTGAGTGATATGATAATAAATACTTTGAGTGATATGATAATAAATACTTTGAGTGATATGATAATAAATACTTTGAGTGATATGATAATAAATACTTTGAGTGATATGATAATAAATACTTTGAGTGATATGATGATAAATAAACTAAGTTTGTCCGTCCTGTGTTGTTGTACAGAGGAGTTCGAGGCTCACTCCAGCTCCGTGTCATGTCTGGCTTTAGGGAAAAGCTCCGGCCGCCTGCTGGCAACAGGAGGGAAGGACTGTAGGGTCAACATCTGGGCCGTCAGTAAGGCCAACTGCATCATGGTGAGAGCTGCTCATAAAGTATATGTATAAGTATATAGTATAAAACACCTCACCTTTACTGAGGTCTTATGATGAAGCTCTGATACAGGAGTGATGGAGGTTTACTGTGTGTCCTGACAGAGTCTGACTGGTCACAAGAACCCAGTGGAGTGTGTCCAGTTCAATATGTCAGAGGAGCAGGTTGTCGCTGGTTCCCAGTCTGGATCTATACGAGTCTGGGACCTGGAGGCTGCCAAGAGTGAGACCCAGTTTGTTCTCTTAGTGTGTGGTTGAAAGCTTGAGTATGTGATGAATATAAACCCTGAGAGATGCTTTCAGGGTTTATATTTTAGTCCAGTTTTAGGGGCCGATCACAGCGGGGGGGCGACCACGAGATCAACCATCGAGCTTCTGCTGCTGTTCTGCTGGTGAAAATTATCTCGTTCATTTTTTGATTAACTATCACTAATATCAAAGTTCTCTACAACCACGTCTACCAGCATCAAAACAGGAAGTCAGTGGTAAAGTAGTAAAGCCCGCCTCTTGCTTGATTTGATTGGCTGCCATGGTCATGTGTGACATTGACAAGCAGAGCGACTCCCCGCCTGGTGCTGGAAAGTTGGGAATATTTTTAATGCGTCTAAAAACTCCAGTATTAGTAAAGTATGCTCTAGTATTAGTCAAGTATACTCTAGTATTAGTCTAGTATACTCCAGTATTAGTCCAGTATTACTCCAGTATTAGTCAAGTATACTCTAGTATTAGTCCAGTATTAGTCCAGTATACTCCAGTATTAGTCAAGTATACTCTAGTATTACTCCAGTATTAGTCCAGTATACTCCAGTATTAGTCCAGTATTACTCCAGTATTAGTCCAGTATTAGTCAAGTATACTCTAGTATTAGTCCAGTATACTCCAGTATTAGTCCAGTATTACTCCAGTATTAGTCCAGTATTAGTCCAGTTTCAGTCCAGTTTTAATATTAGTCCAGTTTCAGTCCAGTTTTAGTATTAGTCCAGTTTTAGTCCAGTAGTAGTCCAGTTTCTGTCCAGTTTTAGTATTAGTCCAGAATTATTCCAGTTGTAGTCCAGTTTTAGTATTAGTACTAGTCCAGTATTAGTCCAGTACTAGTCCAGTTTCTGTCCAGTTTTAGTATTAGTCCAGTTTCAGTCCAGTTTTAATATTAGTCCAGTATTAGTCCAGTTTTAGTATTAGTCCAGTATTAGTCCAGTTTTAGTCCAGTTTTAGTATTAGTACTAGTCCAGTATTAGTCCAGTACTAGTCCAGTTTCTGTCCAGTTTTAGTATTAGTCCAGTTGTAGTCCCGTTTTAGTCCAGTACTAGCCCAGTTTATGTCCAGTTTTAGTATTAGTCCAGTTGTAGTCTAGATTTTGTCCAGTTGTAGTCCAGTTGTAGTCCAGCTGAGACAGTTTTTCGTGTCTCTTCCAGTCTTAAGAACTCTGATGGGACACAAAGCCAACATCACCAGTCTGGGCTTCCATCCATTTGGAGACTTCCTCGCCTCCAGCTCAATGGACACAAACATCAAGGTGTCTGTGATGTGTGATATGTATGTGTGTGTTTGTGTGTGTGTGATATATGTAATGTGTGTGTGTCTGTGATATATCTGTGTGTGTGATATGTATGTGTGTGTATGTGTTTGTGTGATATGTGTGTGTGATATATGTAATGTGTGTGTGTCTGTGATATATCTGTGTGTGTGTGTCTGTGTGTGTGTGGGTGTGTACTAATGAAATCTTTCTCCTCATCTGAACCATGTGGTCTTGTTCTGTCAGCTGTGGGACGTTCGGAGGAAAGGTTATGTGTTCAGGTACAAGGTGAGAACTGTAGAAATAAAGAAGAGCACATTTGTGAAGATACATGTTGATAATATGTGAGACGGTTAAAGTCCTGGTTGTGTTTCAGGGTCACACTGCGGCGGTGAGGAGTCTGGCCTTCAGTCCTGATGGGAAGTGGTTGGCTTCAGCCAGTGACGATTCCACCGTCAAGGTAAGAATCACACCTGTCAGAGTTGTAGTTCCTTTAATATTCATTAATTCATGTTCAGACGGTTTGATGTTGTCTCTGTCAGCTGTGGGATCTAACTCAGGGGAAGATGATCACAGAGTTTAAATCTCACACTGCAGCCGTCAACATCATCCAGTTTCACCCCAACGAGTACCTGCTGGCCTCAGGCAGCTCCGACAGGTACGACCCTCTGTCAGTGTCCTCTTTGATACACCATCAACACTGTTTCCTCTGTCCGTCTCCTCTTTGATACACCATCAACACTGTTTCCTCTGTCCGTCTCCTCTTTGATACACCATCAACACTGTTTCCTCTGTCCGTCTCCTCTTTGATACACCATCAACACTGTTTCCTCTGTCCGTCTCCTCTTTGATACACCATCAACACTGTTTCCTCTGTCCGTCTCCTCTTTGATACACCATCAACACTGTTTCCTCTGTCCGTCTCCTCTTTGATACACCATCAACACTGTTTCCTCTGTCTTTGTCCTCTTTGATACACCATCAACACTGTTTCCTCTGTCCGTCTCCTCTTTGATACACCATCAACACTTGTTTTTTCTCCAGGACCATCAAGCTGTGGGATCTGGAGAAGTTTACGATGATCGGCTCATTGGAAGGAGACACGACTCCCGTCAGGTGAGTTTTCTCACCACAGATGTCAGACCAGGTGTTGAAGGATCGTGATCCCTGACTCCTGGCCCTCTGTGGGTTCAGGTCTGTGTTCTTCAGCTCCGATGGATCCTGTCTGTACAGCGGGGCCACAGACTCTCTGAGGATCTTCGGCTGGGAGCCTGACCGCTGCTTTGACGTGGTGCCAGTGGGCTGGGGGAAGGTGTCTGACCTGGCGGTCTGCAACCAACAGCTGGTGAGTAGTTGTTATTGATTATTGATTATTGATTATCACATCCTGTAAACCTCTTCTTCTTCTTCTTCTTCTCCCTCAGATCGGCGTGTCTCACCAGCTCTCCTGTGTGTCGTCCTACGTGGTCGACCTGAAGCGGGTGAAGAAGAGCGGCGGCTCTGTGATCCGAGGAATCGTCCAGGACGACCAGCCGCTCTCGGAGCCCAGAGATCCTAAAGGATCTGCACTACGCAGGAACTACGAGAGACCCACGATCACCAGCAGCTCCTCACAGAGGTAACGGCAGCACTCACCTGGATAGGAAGGTTACCTGTGTCATGATGTCATGATGTCACATGTTGTGATGTCATCAGGGTGAAGCAGAGTTCAGACGCCGACAGGCGGAGCCCCGAAGGTGAGAGGCGGAGCCTCAGTGAGGACGAGGCAGACGAGAAAGTATCGTCAGCAGAGATCCACAACGCAGAAGACTTCAAAGAGATCTTCCAGCCGAAGAACGCCATCTGTAGGTCTCACCATCTGTCCTTCATCCTCACACCTTCTGTCCTTCAGGGTCTCACCTTCTGTCCTTCATCGTCTCAGTTTCTGTCCTCCATCGTGTCTCCTTCTGTCCTTCAGGGTCTCACCTTCTGTCCTTCATCGTTTCACCTTCTGTCCTTCAGGGTCTCACCTTCTGTCCTTCATCCTCACACCTTCTGTCCTTCTGTCCTTCATCCTCACACCATCTGTCCTTCTGTCCTTCAGGGTCTCACCTTCTGTCCTTCATCGTCTCAGTTTCTGTCATTCTGTCCTTCATCGTCTCTCCTTCTGTCCTTCAGGGTCTCACCTTCTGTCCTTCAGGGTCTCATCTTCTGTCCTTCATCCTCACACCTTCTGATCTTCTGTCCTTCATCATCTCACCTTCTGTCCTTCAGGGTCTCACCTTCTGTCCTTCATCCTCACACCTTCTGTCCTTCATCGTCTCTCCTTCTGTCCATCTGTCCTTCATCGTCTCTCCTTCTGTCCATCTGTCCTTCATCGTCTCTCCTGTCCTTCATCGTCTCACCTTCTGTCCTTCTGTTCTTCATCGTCTCACCTTCTGTCCTTCTGTCCTTCATCGTCTCACCTTCTGTCCTTCATCCTCACACCTTCTGTCCTTCATCCTCACACCTTCTGTCCTTCATCCTCACACCTTCTGTCCTTCATCGTCTCACCTTCTGTCCTTCATCGTCTCACCTTCTGTCCTTCATTGTCACACCTTCTGTCCTTCATCGTCTCACCTTCTGTCCTTCATTGTCACACCTTCTGCCCTTCATCGTCACACCTTCTGCCCTTCGTCGTCTCACCTTCTGCCCTTCGTCGTCTCACCTTCTGCCCTTCGTCGTCTCACCTTCTGCCCTTCGTCGTCTCACCTTCTGCCCTTCGTCGTCTCACCTTCTGCCCTTCGTCGTCTAACCTTCTGTCCTTCATCGTCTCACCTTCTGTCCTTCATTGTCTTACCTTCTGTCCTTCATCCTCACACCTTCTGTCCTTCAGGGTCTCACCTTCTGTCCTTCATCCTCACACCTTCCGTCCTTCATCGTCTCTCCTTCCGTCCTTCATCGTCTCACCTTCTGTCCTTCCGTCCTTCATCGTCTCACCTTCCGTCCTTCATCGTCTCACCTTCTGTCCTTCAGGGTCTCACCTTCTGTCCTTCACCCTCACACCTTCTGTCCTTCATCCTCACACCTTCTGTCCTTCATCGTCTTACCTTCTGTCCTTCATCGTCACACCTCATCGTTTACCGTCAGTGACTCGGTTCTTCTCTCCTTTAGCTCGAACTCCTCCCAGGATATCGGAGCCTTTTCCTGCTCCTCCAGAGGACGGTGAGTCCTTCAGAGCTTCATCACTTTTATTACAGACTTCATTCACACCTGAAACTAGTTTACTGTGAGACATCACGCTACCTGTTCAGGTACTCTGTTCACTACCTGTTCAGGTACTCTGTTCTCTACCTGTTCAGGTACTCTGTTCACTACCTGCTCAGGTACTCTGTTCTCTACCTGTTCAGGTACTCTGTTCTCTACCTGTTCAGGTACTCTGTTCACTACCTGTTCAGGTACTCTGTTTACTACCTGCTCAGGTACTCTGTTCACTACCTGTTCAGGTACTCTGTTCACTACCTGCTCAGGTACTCTGTTCACTACTCTGTTCTCTAACTGTTCAGGTACTCTGTACACTACCCGTTCAGGTACTCTTTTCACTACCCGTTCAGGTACTCTTTTCACTACCCGTTCAGGTACTCTGTTCACTACCTGTTCAGGTACTCTGTTCACTACCTGTTCAGGTACTCTGTTCACTACCTGTTCAGGTACTCTGTTCTCTAACTGTTCAGGTACTCTGTTCACTACCCGTTCAGGTACTCTTTTCACTACCCGTTCAGGTACTCTGTTCACTACCTGTTCAGGTACTCTGTTCACTACCCGTTCAGGTACTCTTTTCACTACCCGTTCAGGTACTCTGTTCACTACCTGTTCAGGTACTCTGTTCACTACCTGTTCAGGTACTCTGTTCACTACCTGTTCAGGTACTCAGTTCACTACCCGTTCAGGTACTCTTTTCACTACCCGTTCAGGTACTCTGTTCACTACCTGCTCAGGTACTCTGTTCACTACTCTGTTCTCTAACTGTTCAGGTACTCTGTACACTACCCGTTCAGGTACTCTTTTCACTACCCGTTCAGGTACTCTTTTCACTACCCGTTCAGGTACTCTGTTCACTACCTGTTCAGGTACTCTGTTCACTACCTGTTCAGGTACTCTGTTCACTACCTGTTCAGGTACTCTGTTCTCTAACTGTTCAGGTACTCTGTTCACTACCCGTTCAGGTACTCTTTTCACTACCCGTTCAGGTACTCTGTTCACTACCTGTTCAGGTACTCTGTTCACTACCCGTTCAGGTACTCTTTTCACTACCCGTTCAGGTACTCTGTTCACTACCTGTTCAGGTACTCTGTTCACTACCTGTTCAGGTACTCTGTTCACTACCTGTTCAGGTACTCAGTTCACTACCCGTTCAGGTACTCTTCACTACCCGTTCAGGTACTCTGTTCACTACCTGTTCAGGTACTCTGTTCACTACCTGTTCAGGTACTCTGTTCACTACCTGTTCAGGTACTCTGTTCACTACCTGTTCAGGTACTCTGTTCACTACCTGTTCAGGTACTCTGTTCTCTAACTGTTCAGGTACTCTGTTCACTACCTGCTCAGGTACTCTGTTCACTACCTGTTCAGGTACTCTGTTCACTACCTGTTCAGGTACTCTGTTCACTACCTGTTCAGGTACTCTGTTCACTACCTGTTCAGGTACTCAGTTCACTACCCGTTCAGGTACTCTTCACTACCCGTTCAGGTACTCTGTTCACTACCTGTTCAGGTACTCTGTTCACTACCTGTTCAGGTACTCTGTTCACTACCTGTTCAGGTACTCTGTTCACTACCTGTTCAGGTACTCTGTTCACTACCTGTTCAGGTACTCTGTTCTCTAACTGTTCAGGTACTCTGTTCACTACCTGCTCAGGTACTGGACACATGATGAAAATCTTGTCTTCTTGTGTCTTGTGTGTGATGTGATGATGGAGGACAAAGTAAAGACGGTTTTCTTCTTCTTCTTCTTCTTCTTCTTCTTCTTCTTAGACACTATATTAGCCATCGGCCGTCAGCTGAAGGACATGATATCTGCTTTTCCTGAAAAACAGCAGGTCAGTGAACGCAGCAGTTTGTCTCTGTGATTAAGAGACATTAAATATGTAAACAATGATGAAACATGATTCATGTACTTTTGTTTTGTTAACATAAAGTTGTGTGTGTGTGTGTTACAGGCTCCTCCCCTCTCCTCCTCTACACCTGTCCAGAGGGTGGAGCCTACAGTCGTCTCTTCTATAAAGCGTTCGACTCCCTCTGTGGTCGTCCCGGTGACCTCTAACCCCCCCTCCTCCGCCCCCCCTCCTCCTTCTCAGCCTCCTGTTACCATGGCGACGTCTAAACCACATGCTAAAATTATCCTGAGCACCAGAAACGAGCCCATCGGGCTGAACGTGGCCGACTTCCTGCCTGTGAGTTTAACACATCTGCACAGGTGTTTGTTGAGGGTAGATGACGTCACTTGAAGTGCGTACTACATGTCCCACGATGCATTGTGCATGAGCTCCTCATCAACACTGAGAAGGTTTCCTCTAGAGCGGGGGGGGGGGGGGCAGGCAAACGCTGCTGGTGATCAGCATCACTTTCCTCAAGGAACTTAATAAACTGACGACGCTCGTATAAAGTTAACGAGTTTATGTCTGGCTTCACTTCATGATCAAACTGCATTACAGACTCACACAGTGTAGGAAGAGTACATCCAGCTCCGGGTTTTCCTCTTTCACCTCATCCCGGATTCTTCTCAGCAGCCCGACGTTTTTTCCTGTTAAGTTTGACGATCTGTCTGTGGTGACATTGGCAAGTTTACACCAAGGTAGCTTCAGCCTCTGGATGACACCAGACGCCATACAAGTCCTGTCCTCGTGTTGTCCCCTTCAGACATCCCATGGTCAAACATTCCTCCGTTATCTCTAAGCTGTCATTAATCCCTCTGATAAAGATTCAGAGCTCAGCGGTGTCTTTTAAGTCTTTACTTTCGTCCAGTGCTAACGAATAGAACTTAAATGACTCAGCGTTTTTTTGTTTGACTCGCTGGCTAAGTCTTGGTCAGTTAGTTCTACACGGCGAGTCATTGTCCTGCGTGATAAACTCATTCTTTCTTTGGAGAAAGGCTTGCTGGCCTTTGCTCATTTGAATGCTAGTAAATAGCTTGCCTTGGTGCTTGACTCTTGGCTGCCAACCTCCGAGCAGTAGCCGGCCGTTCTTGCGTTGATTGTTTGCTAGCGTAGTTAGCATGCGTGGTGGAAAAGTGGCGGCTGATATTGTATTTACCGCCTGTGATCACACTTAGGTGAAAAAATATGATGCTGTCCACTCCTCATTAAACACTCTGAGCTCATTGTGGACTTTTCCTTTCTTTGGTCCACTCATTGTTACAGAAGGGCTCCATGCTGTGACAGAGGTGGTGTTTCAGCATCGTTTTAGAGATGATCTCCGTCCAAAATAAAACAAACATCACGTGACTCTTCACGTACACGTGATGGTCAACAGGAAGTAGATTGGTTGCTTAGTTAAAACAATACGACAGAGTAATAAAGTATTCTTTAATGATGAACGGTCGTGTTTGATACTTAAGATCTTCTCTAAAATCTTCCTCTATGAACTCAAACACACAGTTAGTGGAAAGTTTTACAAGTTTTATTTTCCAGACTTAGTTACAGCGCTGCAGGTCTTTATCTCTCTCACATCATATTTACATTAAAATGAACACTTACACATAAGTCTACTAGATTATGGTCCATAAATGTAGTCCACACTCGTCTCTCACTCGTCCCCTCGGTGTCGTTGTTGTTCTCACTTGTAGCTCTGCTGCTGAAGTCTCTGTCCACTGGAGAGCAGTCCATGTTCTGTTCCTTTATAGTTTGTGTGGGGACTTCACAATAGTTGTGCAGAACAAAATAAACAATAAGTTCTCCATTTTGTGTCCATCCTCCTCAAAGCCGCAAACTGTGACTTCAGACGTCTCCGTAGGCTTGATTCCTCCGCTGGACACGCTGCTCACTAATCGCTCCAACAACAGCTGCTAGTAAAGAGAACACGGTCAACAACACCTGTAATCAGTCGTCCGTGTTGAGTTAACCTGGTAGTCCATCGGTAATCAATGCTGTTGTTTGTGATCTTCCAGTAAAAGGTCATATGATCAGGGACGAATCAGAGGACACGTTGTGACTGCTAAGAACCAATCTAGTAGTGAACTGGGGGTGGGCGTCATCTAGAGAGAATAGACCGGAGTGCTCCATCTAGTGGGCTCAACTGTAACTCCGGGTATTGCAGGAAAAAGGCAAAATGAATCCAGTCTTTACTATAATTTGGACAATTTTGTACCAATATTCGACGGGCCGGATTAAAAAGCCCAACGGGCCGTAGTTTGCCCATGCCTGCTCTAAAGTCACTGGGATGTTCAACTGAAACGTGTGTGTGTGTGTGTGTGTGTGTGTGTGTGTGTGTGTGTGTGTGTTGTCTCCTCAGTCGTCCCCTCTCAACAGAGGTGGAGCTCTGAGTGATGATGAAGCTCTGTCTCAGCTGAAGAAGGGTCATGACACCATGTGTGTAATGCTGAGGAGCCGACACAAGAACCTGGAGACGGTCCGGTCCGTTTGGGCCCGAGAGGACATCAAGGTGAGACTCATATCTAAATCTAAGGGTTTATGTATTGTTTCATATCTCAATATCAAATGTAAAGAAGAATTATTGCAGTGTCGGTTATTCTAACATCATGCAGACCTGTCACATGATTGGTTCTCACTGCCTCCACTTCCTGTTGACGTCTCTCTGCAGAGAGCTCTGGACGCTGCTGTCTCCATGAATGATCTGTCTATTGTGGTGGACATCCTGAACATCATCAACCTGCAGCCGTGAGTCCACCCTAAAACCTTAAAACCCTAAAACCTTAAAACCCTTAAACCTTAAAACCTTTCAACATTAAAACCCTTCAACCCTAAAACCCTTCAACCTTTAAACCCTTCAACCTTTAAAGGTTGAAGGGTTTAAAGGTTGAAGGGCTTAAAGGTTGAAGGGTTTAAAGGTTGAAGGGTTTAAAGGTTGAAGGGCTTAAAGGTTGAAGGGTTTAAAGGTTGAAGGGTTTAAAGGTTGAAGGGTTTAAAGGTTGAAGGGTTTAAGCCCTTCAACCTTTAAGCCCTTCAACCTTATAAATTAAATATACATGTTTTAAAACAAATAAACAAAGATATTAAACATCATGGATGAAGTCTTGTCAGATGTCAAACATTGTGAATAGAGACTCTGATATAAATGTGATTTTAATGATAGTTGATAATTGTTTCAGGTCGCTATGGAAACTGGACTTGTGCACGACGATTCTTCCTCCGATCGACCAACTGCTGCACAGTAAATATGAGAGGTGATCAGTTATTCATTATCTATAAGATATAAAACAGACCTGCAGCCAAAGAACGGTTCAACAGTGAATCAACATTTTGTTTATTTCATATTTAAATATAAACATTCTACAGATTTTAATCACAACACTAAGTTTTATTTCTGTCAGTTAGATAAAGTGTTTCAAAGTCCACAATCCAAAGTGTGTGTGTGTGTGTGTGCGTGTGCGTGTGCGTGTGTGTGTGTGTGTGTGTGTGTGTGTGTGTGTGTGTGTGTGTGTGTGTGTGTGTGTGTTTGTGTTTGTGTGTGTGTGTAGCTACATCCAGACCGGCTGTACGTCTCTGAAGCTCATCATGAAACATTTCTGGATGTTGATCTCTGACACTCTGAAGGCGACTCCGTCTGTGGGCGTCGACATCACCCGAGAGGAGCGGTGAGTCAGCACAAACGCACACCAGGAAGTGATCGCTTGTGTGTAAAGGTCTCAATGATGATGGTGTTTGTTTTCCAGACACCAGAAGTGCAGATCGTGCTGCAGGCAGCTGAAGAACCTGAGCAACGTTGTGAAGAACAAGGCGGAGCAGGTCGGTCGACATGGCAGCGCCTTCAGAGAGCTGCAGCTGATCATGACGCCGCTGGACGACTGAGGAGGAGGCTGATTTAAAGCTTCACGTGTGTCATGTCACTGAAGAACTGTTATTTAAAGACGTTCCTCTTCCTGTTCACACTGAGGAAATCGCAGAAGAAGAAGATCATGGATCCTGAGTCTCAGGTGAACGGTCGGTTCAGAGGGTTCTGGATTCACCTGTACTAAACTACAACTGACTCGCCTTAAAAGAACAGTTTGACATTTTGTTGAGGGTGAGATTGCGGTCTGTCTGATGAACATGAAGCTGTAGCTGCTTAGCTTAGCTTAGCATGAAGACACATGTGTCCTGGAGTCTGGCCGATCGGAGCCGTTACTCAGCTGGAATAAACAAATCTTCCATATTTAGTCCATCAAAGACTTTTCCGATGATGTTCAAATATTTTGTTCTTACTGTTTATTTAAATAAAGTTGTACATGTTGGGATTAAAGAAGAGTCTATTTGTACCAGCAGGGTGGAACCAGCATCAGAACCGTTTATTGCCAATGAAGTTTGCACCTACAAGGAATCTGTCATGGGGGGGGGTGTGCATAACATTAAACAATCAACACAGTGCAAGAAATAGAAACATTATAATTTACAATAGAATATAAAATAAAGTGCAAACAAACATAACAGAACTGTAAACAAGTGAAATGTTAAAAGTGTCGAGTGTTTAAATGAAGAAACATAGATGTGCAGGGGAGTGACCGGTAGGAGGTTGTGTTGGGGATGACAGAGTCAGTGGGGGACCCGGGCTCTGTTAATGAGCCCGACTGCGGACGGGAAGAAGCTGTTCATGTGGCGTGAGGTCTTGGTCCTGATGGACCGCAGCCTCCTGCCAGATGGAAGGGGCATGAACAGTTCATGTCCAGGGTGAGAGGGGTCGGCTACAATCCTTCTTGCTCGCTTCAGGGTCCTTGAAGTGAACAAGTCCTGGAGGGACAGCAGATTGCAGCCAATCACCCACTCGGCAGAGCGAATGATGCGCTACAGTCTGCCCTTGTCCTTGGCAGTGGCTGCAGCGTACCAGACTGTGATGAAGGAGCAGAGGATGAGGAATGATGGCTGTGTAGAAGTGCACCATCATTGTCTTTGGCAGGTTGAATTTCTTCAGCTGCCTCAGGAAGTACATCCTCTGCTGAGCCTTCCTGGTGATGGAGCTGATGTTCAGCTCCTACTTGAGGTCCTGGGTTATGATGGAGCCCAGGAAACGGAAGGACTCCACAGTGTCGACGGGGGAGTCACACAGGGAGATGGGGGGAGACACACAGTGATGGGAGTCACACAGGGAGATAGGGGGAGTCACACAGGGTGATAGAGGGAGTCACACACAGTGATGGGGGCTGGTGGAGCTGCATTCTTCCTGAAATCCACAACCATCTCCACTGTCTTTAGAGCGTTGAGCTCTAGGTTGTTCAGACCGCACCAGGTCAGCAGATGGTCAGTCTCCCACCTGTAGGCGGACTCATCCCCACCAGAGATGAGTCCGATGAGGGTGGTGTCATCCGCAGACTTCAGGAGCTTGACGGACTGGTGACTGGAGGTGCAGCTGTTGGTGTACAGGGAGAAGAGCAGATGGGAAAGAACGCAGCCTTGGGGGGAGCCGGTGCTGATGGTCCAGGAGACTGAGACGTGTTTTCCCAGCTTGACGCGCTGCTTCCTGTCAGACAGGAAGTCTGTGATCCACTTGCAGGTGGAGTCGGGCACGTGCAGCTGAGAGAGCTTGTCATGCAGCAGAGACGGGATGATGGTGTTGAAGGCAGAGCTGAAGTCCACAAACAGGATCCTGGTGTAGGGTCCTGAGGAGTCCAGATGCTGGAGGATGAAGTGAAGGGCCATGTTGACTGCATCGTCTACAGAGCCAACAGGTCTGTAGACGATGCAGTCAACATGGCTGCAGGAGGTCCAGGAGTGGGTCAGTGAGGGTTTTTAGGTGGGACAGGACCAGACGTTCAAAGGACTTCATGACCACAGAGGTCAGGGCGACGGGCCTGTAGTCAGAGTCCTATGATCCTAGAAGCAAAGAGATCAGAATAACTTCACATGATGTATTTATTAATCTCATATTGATATCATATAACAGTGAGCCAAACAGAAGCAGGACAACACTAAGGTAAGATGTAAACACAGATAAAATGATAAAAAGGTACATATGTATGTATCCATGTATGTATGGATACATACATGGATACATACGCACATAACTACACTTTTCTAAATGGACGTTTTTTGATAGAGATGTATGTCGAAACAATGCTGCAAAAACAAATTGCTAACAGCATTAGAACTATACAGCTTCCCACAGGGACACGGGAACCCGCAACAGTAGTCGAGCCAGCAAGTACCCAGAGGTCCTACAGCATTCGCACTGATGGAGGTCACATGCTCAGGCGTAACCGGCGTCACCTCCTGCAGACGTGTGAAAGTGGCGCAAGCCAGGTACTTCCACCAAACAACCACCAGGTGGAGCCTGAGGACACCAAGTCTCAAATAGTACAGCAGGACCCTGCAGGTCATACAGGTCCCACACAGCCACCAGACTGTACTAGCACCAGATCAGGCCGCATAGTGAAGCCTCGAGACGTATTAGACTTGTGATACCCAACAGAAGAACTGAAGGATATGTTCATGAAAATAAAGTGTTGAAGTTTGAAATAGTTGAAATGCCGTTTAGACTGAACTGTTGAGATAATTGTTTTCATATTTCCTTCAGTAACAGTGTTCTTGCAGATTTGGCATACGTAGCTGCCGATATGCAGTTTTTCTGAAATGTTTAAATGCATAATGTTTACCATTTCATTTGGCAGCTATAGCCATGTTTTGTTTTAAAAGAAGGGGGATGTAGTACCTTGGATACTTCCGGTTAGGGTTGGTTTCAGAAAAGGTCCTGGAAGATTCTAGAGTGGCCGTCAGTCGCCCGACTTGAAAATCTCTGGTTAGATTTGAAGAAGGCGGTTGCAGCACGCAAACCCAAGAATATTGGAGAGCTGGAGGCCGTTGCCCACGAGGAATGAGCTAAGATTCCTCTGGAACGCTGTCAGAACATGTCTGGCGATGCATCACGTTTGCATCAGGTCATAACAGCAGAAGGGTTCTCTAAGTACTAAAGATGCTCGTCATGAAGGGGTTGAATCATTTTTGAGACTGCAGTAGTCATGAAAGTAGCATTTAGTGTTGAATTTGGAGAAACCACTTGTAGTAACAGTTGTGTTGAGCTATTTAAATTGTCCTTGTTTGAGTTGTTTATTGAAAACAGCTGAAAGTTTGTCAATTTTGCCAGTAAACCAAATTTTCAACGGGGGTTGAATCATTTTGAGTGCAACTGAATATACGTATACTACATGTGTATATTTCAGCTCTTTCTTTGCTCTTTGGACGTCTCAAACACAGAGATGCAGACTCCAGAATTGAAGAAGCAGTTGATTGTTTTGCTTTAACTTGTTCCTATGAAGTAAATGTCTTCAGATTAAAGACTCCGTCAGTCTTTAGATTGGTTCTCTTTAAGCCTCAGCGGTTCATCCTTGGGGACAATGAACACTCAAAGGAAGAAGATGGAGCTTCAGTCTATACTGACGAGTAATGAAACAACTAGAATGGTGAAGTTAGTAGATTTGAAAAGTTATGTTGCTACTTTAAGAGAGCAGTAAAATAGTTAAATGTTCAGATGGATATCTCATAACTGTTACAAAGTCAAGACGTGGTTAGCCTAGCTTAGCATCAAGACGAGGTTCAACAACACCCCTCTGAAGTTCACCAATTAACACGCATCTCATTTGGTTGAAGTGAACACGAGAAAAAGATAAATGAATCCTTTTGTCACATGGAGGCGAAAGTTAAACGTTTGTTTATTTATTAAAAAGGAAATAAAAATAAAATCAACCTGTAGAAATCTACAGCAGACACAAAGCAGGCAGACATGTTGATCAGCTCATTCTAAGCATTCCTGTTTACTACCGATCACGAGTAACTCGTCTGCATCACGCCAGTCTACAGACCACAGTCTACAGACCACAGTCTACAGTCTAGTCTGTAGACTGGTCTATAGACTGTAGACTAGTCTGTAGTCTGTAGACTAGTCTGTAGTCTTTAGACTGTAGACTAGTCTGTAGTCTGTAGACTAGTCTGTAGTTTGTAGACTGTAGACTAGTCTGTAGACTGGTCTGTAGACTGTAGTCTACAGACTACAGACTAGTCTACAGACCACAGACCAGTCTACAGACTAGTCTACAGTCTACAGACTACAGACCACAGTCTACAGACCACAGTCTACAGACCACAGTCTACAGACTACAGGCCAGTCTACAGACTACAGTCTACAGACTACAGTCTACAGACCTGCTGTGTGCTTCCTAGATTTATTCCTCTGAAGAGGTGACAGCAGGAGAAACAGTCCAAGAAAGTGAAGAAGATTGAACGTCTTTTGTTCAGCGAGCTGAAAGAAGAATAAAAACATCCAGAGGAAGAGAAGAAGACTGATAGTGTTCTCACTTCTGATTGGACCGCGAGGACACAAAGAGCCTCC
Organism: Anarhichas minor; assembly: GCF_050575085.1. Taxonomy (NCBI): domain Eukaryota; kingdom Metazoa; phylum Chordata; class Actinopteri; order Perciformes; family Anarhichadidae; genus Anarhichas; species Anarhichas minor. Next base: position 253,508 of record NW_027466569.1, on the reverse strand, counting down.
GTTAAAAACTAGAGAAGAGGATTCAGGACGAGATGAATATTGAGATTCAAGTTTAAGATGAAGCTCTTTTCACTTTGTCAGCATCCTCAACCAACTAAATAAAACACAACACAAGATCAAAGCATGTCAAACATAAATATATAAGCATATTACATCATATATTATGATTTAACCACATCTGGAATTGTGGATTAGAAAACAAATCTCAACGTTTTAAAGTGCAACTTTATAAAAACAATGAAAGAAATACTGTGATTGGAAGCATATACTGTTGGGAGTCAGAAATAAACATTATGAAGGATTTCAGTCTGGACGAGACGGACTCGAGAACTTTGAAAGGTTCAGTCGTTTCTCTTGAAATTCATTTTAGATCTTTAAATGTTTATCATCAAAGAAGAAGAGTCTGTTATTAGAGATCGCTATGAAAGTCCAATCAGGCTTAGCGTCTCCATCCGGCTCCTGTCAGCGGCTGAAGGAGGTCATCAATCCTTATATCAATCAATCCTGCAGAGGAGGGAGTCGGTTCAGCTTCAGAGTGTTGGCAGACACCCTGCAGTCAGACCTGGACCCAGTCAGACCTGGACCACCTCACAGCGCCGCCTCCAGGTCCTTCAGGCTGTCAGCTTCAGTCGTCCTGGAGAGAGAACCAGACCAGCAGTCAGCAGGTCATGTGACCACCAGTCATGTGGCTTGTCTGATGTCCACAGTACTGCCGATAAATGTGAAAACTCTATCCTTTTTTCCTCTTTTCAGGTTAAAAAAGGAGGAGGGGGGGGGGGGGGGGGGGGGGGGTCTATATGTTAAGACTTTAAAAACTAAATTAAAGAAAACAAATTACTTTAGAAACTTTTTATTTGGACACCCTCTGAAGTCACAAGGAAAAGATTGATGATTTAAATAATGATGATCTGTTTATGTTGATATTGTTTATAATAATCATCTGCGGCTGTACCAACGTATTCACAAACATTTAAACATTTAAATCATATATTCTTTGTGTTTAAAGACTTAAAGATTCAAACTTATTTTAGAGGAAACACTTTACTCAAAGTGAGGATTTAGTTGAACTCTTTTATTTGATGACAGGCATTCAAAACCTCTTCAGAAGTTCTGAATGTATAAAAGAAGTTTAGTCTGTGAGTCTAGTACAGAGATCAGTCCAGGACTGGGATCAGCACAAAGACTGGAACCAGCACAAGTTCCGCCTGCTTCCAGTGTCTGTGCTAAGCTAAGCTAACCTCTGTGGATGTTTCTCTGTTGGACCCTTTAAACTCCTCTTCACTGAGGGCCACAGCAGCATCACGGTGGCCCTCAAAGGGCCGGTTGTAACTTTAACTCCCAACATGTTGGTCAATAACTGTCTCTGCATTTGATTATTGTTTATTCAAGTGTTAAATTATAGTTATTATAACTTAAATTATTTTTAATTAAGGTTAAGAAAGCCACATTACTCTATCAAACTATTAAAGAAAATATCAAATATCATATATTACAAATATCTGTTGTAAAGACACGTTTAAAGTATCTTCAATGTACTCAATACGTTTCATGTCTAATGTACAGTAACCAGCCAAGGAGCTGCTTCTGTGACTGTGTTTAAATATCTCATAATTTCGACTTTGGGGATATTTTTATTATGAAGTCGAACTTTTAATTATTATTTTTTTGCTGGCGGATTCGCGGGCCACATAAAATGACGAGTTTTGTTGAGTTTGACACCCCTGCTTCAAAGGTTGTGAGAATCAGTAATCGTTTCCTTGCCTACAACACGCCTCAAACACGCCTACAACACGCCTACAACACGCCTCAAACTTGTCTTTAACAGTGGGCCCTGCTCACGGCCCTGCAGGTGCACAGACAAGCGGGTGGAGCTCTGTGGTTAGAGTTTAGAAGGAAAGAGGGCGGGGCATCATGCCATGCTCAGAGCTTCCATGCCAAGCAATCCACCAATCAGCATCCACCCCACCTACCTGCCCACCGTCCCCCACCAATGGGCTGGCTCTGTCTACCTGTCTGTCTGCAAACCAACCAATCAGACGACAGAATGACAGCAGCTCGTTACTACATTTACCAGTTTACAGTATTTAGTAGAAGTATCTGAATGTATCAGTGAATAAAAACAGTAGTATTGTAACATACTGTAGTAGTACTGATGAAATAAATACTGAATGTATTCGGACACAAAAAGGAAAACTTAGAAGAAGTGATGATGACTTTTTTGAGAAATAAATACATTTCTCTAGAATCCTGCTTCTCTTTGAAGTTGAGGTCAGTAAAGGCATCGCTACGTGTGTATTTGTACTGCATGTTCATTTCTCTCTCTATATATTATGTGTATTTGTACTGCGTGTGTGTACATGTACCAGTGGACAGCTGAGACTGGGACCTCCTGCGTGAGCTGCTGGGAGTTCTGGAGGCGGAGCTGAGGGAGGAGCCGGCACTGCTGGCTCGAGAGATGGGGAGAGGGAGGGGGGTCGCCGGGGGGGAGTCCAGCTGAGGAGAGGTAAAATATACATTTATATATGTATATATATACACACACAGATATATATATAAATACGTATACATCTAAACTTCAGAGTGAATGTTGTTGGATTGAATCAGCTTCACAAGATAAATACAAAAAAACTAGGATCCAAATATCTGAGCTAAACGTCTCCGTTACCTCGATGCTGTCGTGTGTCGGTGAGGACGAGGTGGACGAGTTCTCGTGTCTCCTGGAGGACGACGAGGACATCAGCTCTACGCTGCGAACACGCTGAGCAAACTTCAGCGAGCAGATGGACTCACTCATGTTACCGGACAGAGGAGACACCTGAACACCACACAGAGAACCAGAGGACATCAAAATACATATATATATACACATATATATACATATACACGTATATATACATATACATGTATATATACATATACATGTATATATACATATACATATATATATACATATACATGTATATATACATATACATGTATATATACATATACATATATATATACATATACATGTATATATACATATACATGTATATATACATATACATGTATATATACATATACATGTATATATACATATACATGTATATATACATATACATGTATATATACATATACATGTATATATACATATACATGTATATATACATATACATGTATATATACATATACATATATACATATACATGTATATATACATATACACATATACATATACATGTACATATACATATATACATATACATGTATATATACATATACATATACATATATACATATACATGTACATATACATGTATATATACATATACATGTATATATACATATACATGTACATATACATGTATATATACATATACATGTACATATACATGTATATATACATATACATGTACATATACATATACATGTACATATACATGTATATATACATATACATGTACATGTACATATACATATACATGTACATATACATGTATATATACATATACATGTATATATACATATACATGTACATATACATGTATATATACATGTACATATACATGTATATATACATGTATATATACATGTATATATACATGTATATATACATGTATATATACATGTATATATACATGTATATATACATGTATATATACATGTATATATACATGTATATATACATGTATATATACATGTATATATACATGTATATATACATGTATATATACATGTATATATACATGTATATATACATGTATATATACATGTATATATACATGTATATATACATGTATATATACATGTATATATACATGTATATATACATGTATATATACATGTATATATACATGTATATATACATGTATATATACATATACATGTATATATACATGTATATATACATATACATGTATATATACATATATACATATACATGTATATATACATATACATATACATGTATATATACATATACATGTATATATACATATACATGTATATATACATATACATATACATGTATATATACATATACATGTATATATACATATACATATACATGTATATATACATATATACATACATGTATATATACATATATACATGTATATATACATATACATATACATGTATATATACATATATATATACATATACATGTACATATACATGTATATATACATATACATGTATATATACATATATATATACATATACATGTATATATACATATACATGTATATATACATATACATATACATATACATGTATATATACATATACATATACATATACATATATATATACATATACATATACATATACATATACATGTATATATACATATACATGTATATATACATATACATGTACATATACATATACATATACATATACATATACATATACATGTATATATACATATACATGTACATATACATATACATGTACATATACATGTATATATACATATACATGTACATATACATATACATGTACATATACATATACATGTACATATACATGTATATATACATATACATGTACATATACATGTATATATACATATACATGTACATATACATGTATATATACATATACATGTACATATACATGTACATGTACATATACATGTATATATACATATACATGTACATATACATGTATATATACATATACATGTACATATACATGTACATGTACATATACATGTATATATACATGTACATGTACATATACATGTATATATACATATACATGTATATATATGTACATGTATATGTATATGTACATATACATGTATATATACATATACATGTATATATACATATACATATACATGTACATATACATATACATGTACATATACATGTACATATACATATACATGTACATATACATGTACATATACATATACATGTACATATACATGTACATATACATATACATGTACATATACATGTACATGTACATATACATGTACATGTACATATACATGTATATATACATATACATGTATATATACATATACATGTATATATACATATACATGTATATATACATATACATGTATATATACATATACATGTATATATACATATACATACATATACATGTATATATACATATACATGTATATATACATATACATGTATATATACATATACATGTATATATACATATACATGTATATATACATATACATGTATATATACATATACATGTATATATACATATACATGTATATATACATGTATATATACACATACACACATAATTAAATCAGACTGAAGACTTTTATTAAAGCTCTGACTTATATTCTTGTAGTTTAAGGTCTATGTAACGACTGTCTGCAGGTCTATGCGACGACTATCTGCAGGTCTATGCGACGACTGTCTGCAGGTCTATGCGACGACTCTCTGCAGGTCTATGCGACGACTCTCTGCAGGTCTATGCGACGACTCTCTGCAGGTCTATGCGACGACTCTCTGCAGGTCTATGTAATGAAGAACATAGTTCTTCTGGTCTGATGTGGTCTCACCTGGACCATCATGAGCGTCTTGCTGTCCCCGTTCAGAGAGTCCTGCAGCAGGTATGTGAGGCGTGAGTTCCTGAAGGGGACGTGAGCGTGTCGGCCCCGCAGCGCGTTGATGACATCACCGAGCGCCGACAGAGACTTGTTGATGCACTGAGCTTCTCTGAGGCGACTGCCCTCCGCCCCCGACCGCCCGATCCTCTCAGAGCCCGCCAGGTCCACCAGGTTCAGCTTACCTGTAAACCAGACACACCAGAAACCCTCAGGACCAGCAGAGACCCCCGTCTGTCTGTAGACCGTCAAGTCTCTGTAACAACTAGGTCTAAAAACAAGCTGCTCATGTTCACCAGGAGGAACCACAAGGTTCTGTTCTGGTGTCACTCTTCACTCGGATGACATCACCGTTTACATGGTGATCAATGTCCACATCAGTCTCTGAGTGCAGTGTTAGGTTTTCTGATGCTGTGTGTGTGCCTTGTGTGTGTGTGTACCTTGTGTGTGTATGTGTGTACCTAGTGTGTGTGTGTGCGTGTACCTAGTGTGTGTGCATGCGTGTACCTAGTGTGTGTGCATGCGTGTACCTAGTGTGTGTGCGTGCGTGTACCTAGTGTGTGTGCGTGAGTGTACCTAGTGTGTGCGTGCGCGTACCTAGTGTGTGCGTGCGTGTACCTAGTGTGTGTGTGTGTGCGTGTTTACCTAGTGTGTGCGTGCGTGTACCTTGTGTGTGTGTGTGCGTGTACCTTGTGTGTGTGTGCGTGTACCTTGTGTGTGTGTGTGCGTGTACCTTGTGTTTGTGTGTGTGCGTGTACGTTGTGTGTGTGTGTGTGCGTGTACCTTGTGTGTGTGCGTGTACCTAGTGTGTGTGCGTGTACCTAGTGTGTGTGCGTGTACCTAGTGTGTGTGTGTACCTAGTGTGTGTGTGTACCTAGTGTGTGTGTGTGTGCGTGTACGTGTACCTAGTGTGTGTGTGTGTGTACCTAGTGTGTGTGTGTGTGTGCGTGTACCTAGTGTGTGTGTGTGTGTGTGCGTGTACCGTGTGTGTGTGTGTGTGCGCGTGTACCTAGTGTGTGTGTGTGTGCGCGTGTACCTAGTGTGTGTGTGTGCGCGTGTACCTAGTGTGTGTGTGTGCGCGTGTACCTAGTGTGCGTGTGTGTGTGCGCGTGTACCTAGTGTGTGTGTGTGCGTGTACCTAGTGTGTGTGTGTGCGTGTACCTTGTGTGTGTGCGTGTACCTAGTGTGTGTGTGTGTGTGCGTGTACCTAGTGTGTGTGTGTGTGCGTGTACCTAGTGTGTGTGTGTGCGCGTGTACCTAGTGTGTGTGTGTGTGCGCGCGTACCTAGTGTGTGTGTGTGTGTGCGCGTGTACCTAGTGTGTGTGTGTGCGCGTGTACCTAGTGTGTGTGTGTGCGCGTGTACCTAGTGTGTGTGTGTGTGTGTGCGTGTACCTAGTGTGTGTGTGTGTGCGCGTGTACCTAGTGTGTGTGTGTGCGCGTGTACCTAGTGTGTGTGTGTGTGCGCGTGTACCTAGTGTGTGTGTGTGTGCGTGTACCTAGTGTGTGTGTGTGCGTGTACCTTGTGTGTGTGTGCGTGTACCTAGTGTGTGTGTGTGTGTGCGTGCACCTAGTGTGTGTGTGTGTGTGTGTGCGTGTTCCTAGTGTGTGTGGGCGTGTACCTAGTGTGTGTGTGTGCGCGTGTACCTAGTGTGTGTGTGTGCGTGTACCTAGTGTGTGTGTGTGGGCGTGTACCTAGTGTGTGTGTGTGCGCGTGTACCTAGTGTGTGTGTGTGCGTGTACCTAGTGTGTGTGTGTGGGCGTGTACCTAGTGTGTGTGTGTGCGCGTGTACCTAGTGTGTGTGTGTGCGTGTACCTAGTGTGTGTGTGTGCGTGTACCTAGTGTGTGTGTGTGCGTGTACCTAGTGTGTGTGTGTGCGCGTGTACCTAGTGTGTGTGTGTGTGCGTGTACCTAGTGTGTGTGTGTGTGCGTGTACCTAGTGTGTGTGTGTGCGTGTACCTAGTGTGTGTGTGTGTGCGTGTACCTAGTGTGTGTGTGTGCGTGTACCTAGTGTGTGTGTGTGCGTGTACCTAGTGTGTGTGTGTGTGTGCGTGTACCTAGTGTGTGTGTGTGTGCGTGTACCTAGTGTGTGTGTGTGCGTGTACCTAGTGTGTGCGTGTACCTAGTGTGTGTGTGTGCGTGTACCTTGTGTGCGGTTCCCAGTAGCAGAGTTGACTCCAGACACGGTGATGATGAGCAGAGCGTGAGAACGAGAGCTGTGCTCGTTGAGGTTGGTGCAGGCCGTCGCTCTGTTCATGAAACCCAACTCAAACACCTGAAACATGTTTTTTAAATGTTTAAAAGTCTGGTTCTGTTAAACAGGGTCAAGAATGAACTTCACAGTAAAATACAGCTGCATACAGAAAGCAGAGACCAGCAGCTGACTGGAGGCGTTTTACACTGAAAGGACGCGCACAGTAGGAAGTCCTCACCCTGTTGATGTCCTCGGGGCTCTGGACAGTGATCTCGGTCAGTCCGGGGACGTAGAGCTGTCCGCTGCCATCGGGGTTCATCTTGATGTCCAGCTTGTCGGAGGGATTCTCCCCCAGCAGGTTCCTGATCGACAACAGAGACCTTTACAACCTGCAGACTCGACTCAGGGCTTAAACACATAGCAGGCTCAGGTCATGTGATCTTTGTTTACATTCTATATTTGTGGTTCCTGATAATCTGAGACCAGGTCTCAGAGTTCTGGACCGAGTCCACATGAGTCCTTTATACAGATGTTCTATTACAAAACATCATCAGTACATCATGTCCAGTACTTTATACAGAGTACAGCATACAGAGTACACCATGTACAGTACTTTATACAGAGTACACCATGCACAGTACTTTATATAGAGTACACCATGTACAGTACAACATACAGAGCATATCATGTATTGTACTTTATATAGAGGACATCTTATTGAGAACATGATGTACTGTACTTTATATAGAGTATATCATGTACAGCCTATGATGTACTGTGGCTCAGGGGGCAAGAATGTTAGTTAGTCCTGATGGAAGCCTCCTGCCACCAGTGTATGAATGGATGTGAATGGATGTGAATGGATATGAATGGATATGAATGGATATGAATGACATGTAGTGTTAAAGCCATTTCAGTGGTCAAAAGACTAGAAAAGATCTATACAAGTACAAATCTATATATAGTGCAGTACAGGATATACTCAACATAAAGTACTGTACAAGTAGTACTGTTACTACACTGGTTCAGACAATTGGTTCTGGCTGGACCACCAGGTTCTCGTCTGAACCACTGGTCTCGAATCAGATCAGGGACCTGGTCTGCTCACCTTAGGGTCTCGTTGTAGATCTCCACCATGCTGACAGAGATCCTGTAGTCCCAGTCTGGAGCTTTGTCTGTCACCTCGGAGAACAGCAGGCGCAGCGCTCTCTGGTTAATGCCAGGGTTGTCCACGGCGCCCTGGACACACACAGACCTGTGGTTATGATCCAGAACCAAGTCCTGGTCCTGGTCCCACCTCAGAGACACATGACCATACCTCCATGGTGAACGTCTTCCCCGAGCCCGTCTGTCCGTAGGCGAAGATGCAGACGTTAAAGCCGTCGATACAGGAAGTGACCAGAGATTGGACCTCCTGAAACACCTGGTGGACCAATCAGAGAGGAGGACACTACTTAGACAGAGTCCCTCTGAAGAGGATCAGGATCAGTTTTAGCCTCTTGTACCTCTTCCTGTGTGGCCTTAGGAGGGAAGACTCTGTCCAGGTCAAAGGTCATCATTTTGCCCTTGTTGGACAGGTAGAGGACGGCGTCGTCCTCCGAGTCGAAGCTCAGCATGTTTTTGGAGTCGGCGGAGTCCTGCACCTCGAGACTGGCGGGACGGACGCGGCAGAAGACACGGATGTTACCTGGGAGACAGGGAGCAGGGACACATGACGTCCTTCTGGTAAAACTAAAGCTGGGACACAGGACAGTCTGTCTACGGGACACACAGAGGACAGTCTCTCTACGGGACACACAGAGGACAGTCTCTCTACGGGACACACAGAGGACAGTCTCTCTACGGGACACACAGAGGACAGTCTCTCTACAGGACACACAGAGAACAGTCTCTGTACGGGACACAGAGGACAGTCCCTCTACGGGACACAGAGAACAGTCTCTCTACGGGACACAGAGGACAGTCTCTCTACGGGTCACACAGAGGACAGTCTCTCTACGGGTCACACAGAGGAAGTCTCTCTATGGGACACACAGAGGACAGTCTCTCTAACATTCTTACCCATTCACATACATCCTCCTGTTCACACTAAAGCCGGGACACAGAGGACAGTGTCTCTACAGGACACAGAGGACAGTCTGTCTATGGGACACACAGAGGACAGTCTCTCTATGGGACACAGAGGACACATTTAAGACGAGGCAATAATCAGAATGATGAAGTTGGTTCAGACCTTTGAGTCGAACCAGCTCGTTGTGACATTTCTTCCTCAGGTTCATCTCTCTCTTGTATTTACACAGAAGCTCCTGATTGGTGGAGCTCACCTCGCTGATCACCTGGCAGATCTGAGACAAATGTTAGACTATAAATGTAGTCCAGTTGATGGAGGACAGAGAGAGGACAGAGAGAGAGAAGAGAGGACAGAGAGAGGAGAGACGGAACACAGACAGAGGACAAACAAAGGACAGAGAGAGACATCACCTCCTGCTTGGCCTCAGTGATAGCTTTGTCCAGCATGAAGGGGAACTCCTGGACCTGCCTCTTCAGACAGTTGTAGTCACAGGTGAGGGTCCGGAGGGCCGGCTGCAGACTCAACAGGTTCATCCGCACACCTGAAACACGACAACACAAAACACTGTGATCACCAGTCCACAGAGTCCACAACCAGAACCAGAACACCAGAACAGGAAGCAGAGTCAGACCCGCCAGGTTCTCGTGCACGGCCTTCATTTCGCTCTCGGCTCTGACGAACGCCTCCTCAATCACACGGTTCTTCTCCTCCTCCAGGTTCTGCATCTCCACCTCCAGCTGACCCTGAGCTCGCTCCATCTCTCCTTCATAGACCAGGATCTGGTCACAGAGGAGCCACAGAGACGACAAAGGTTAGAGGATCGACTGCACCTTTTCTTCTTCATACTTCAGATCAACCTACTCCCCATTAGCACTAAACTAGGTCTCATTCACATCCGTTCATAACAGCCTCTAGGAACAACTTGGGTTAACTGTCTTGCTCAAGGACACATCGACATGGGGCTTCTGATTGGGGACTTGTTGGACCTCAATAACAGCAAACAGCAGACAGAGCAGCAGACGGGTAAGTAGAAGGTCTCAGCTCCTCCAGATGTTACCTGCGTCCTGAGCTGAGCGCAGATCCTCTGTGACTCGTGCAGCTGGTTCTCCAGCTCTCTCAGCAGTGTCCTCTGAACACACAGCTGCTCCTGAAGGCCGGCGTTCTTCGTCTGCAGCTCAGCCATAGCTCTCAGAGAGTCAGCTGAGTCCACCTCCACCGTCTGAGTCACGTACTGAGGAACCAAAAACCACAACGGACACGTGTTAGTCAGAGAACCAGCTGAGTCCACCTCCACCGTCTGAGGCACGTACTGAGGAACCAAAACGACCAACACGTATTAGATGTCACAGTCTGACCGGTGTCTCCTCACCTGGACTCTGGCCTGCCTGGTGAGCTCCTCCTCACACTCCCGTAGTCGGAGGGAGAGTTTCCTCTCGGCCTCCTCCTGCCTCCTCCTCGACTCCTCCAGCTGCATCCTCGACTCCTCCAGCTGCCTCCTCGACTCCTCCAGCTGCCGGCGGAGACTCTCCACTCTGGAGGTTTTCTCCAGCAGCTCTGGCTCCAGCTCGACCAGCCGTCGCTCCCTCTGCCGGGCCTGGTTCTCCCAGAGAGACACCTGTCTTTGGAGGGACTCCACGTCCTGTAGGACGCAGGGATGACATTTATACCTGAGACAGCTGAATGAATAGTGTACATCCACCTGTCCGTCAGTACATCTACCCGTCTCTCTGTACATCTACCTGTCTGTGGGGGCAGTGGCTGCAGTTCTCGGCAGCAGCGCCGAGGCTCTGAAGCTCTGAGCTCCTGCATGACTTCAGCTCCTGTTTCAGATGCTGGTTCTCCACCAACAGCAGCTCCAGCTGCTTCTCCAGGTCTGTCGCCCCCTAGAGCACGCACACGCACACACACACACACACACACACACACACACACACACACACACACACACACACACACACACACACACACACACACACACACACACACACACACACACACACACACACACACACACACACACACACACACACACACCTCAATGTATAACGTTCGGTCTTGTCTTACCTCTGTGTGTGTCTGTATAGGTGTGTTCCCACGGTTCTTCAGGAATGTGGTCTCACCAGTTCAGAGCGAAGTCTCTCCACCACCCGAGTCTGATCTGACAGCTTCTCCTCCAGCTCCTCCACCTTAAAAACAACTCAACATGTCAGCTCTTCGTACAATCTCCTCATTTTTCTCATATTTTCAAATCCAACTGCCAATTTTTTGTCAGTGGAAAAACATTTCACAGATTTACGATTTGTTTTCTTTATTTTCAGTCATTGTAAAGAAATGAAATGTAGGAAGCAGCAAAGTTCAAACACGTCACTGAACACAGATTCTGTCAGCAGCTGTACAGGCGTGATGTGTGTCCTGTAAACATACCTGTGTGCGCAGCCGAGTAACCAGCTGCTCTTCTTCTGGACAGCGGAGACGATCTGACAGCTGTAAGACCCTCACACCTACACCAACCAGCAGAGGGCAGTCACCATGATATTTAACTATTATATTCTAAACTGGTTTTCTATGAAAAGTGGTTTGAGGTTCAGCTCTTCTATAAAATGTTTCAATGAGTGAATCGTTGTAAAATATTTCTTTCTGTATTTTAATCATTAGTTGTTTTATGTGGAGATGATTTCCTGTTTGACGGTGGACCACATCAGACCACATGGACAGATTCACACTGATCTGACCATCATCATCCTCAGCGATACCTTGAGCTCTGTCCTTGGACCGCCGCTGAAGACACGCCTCCTCCTGGATGCTCCGCTCCTTTAGCTGCTGGAGCAGCAGGTGACGGGAGACTTCTTCAGACCGAAGACGAGCCTGAAAGTCACACACTTTGTCCTGTAGAGCCTGAACACACACACACACATGAACAACGCTGCTGTAGCTGTGTGCGTGTGTGTGATGAACAACATGCAAAGTAACTAAAACATCAAAGTGGATCATCAGTGATGTCACAGATATGATGAGCAGGTGGATAGGAAGTGTCCCAGAGGTGTAAACAAAGTTGTCAATGTCAGCAGTTTGTCACTGCGCACACACACACACACACACACACACACACACACACACACACACACACACACACACACACACACACACACACACACACACACACACAGAGTTACCTGGATGAGCTGCTGTTGGCTAGGTGCGCTTGTTTCGGACAGCTCTGTGCTCAGAGACGGGCGGTGTGAGAAGGCGGCGGTGGGCAGAGACAGGAAGGAGCCTTCGTCTTCACCATCACTCATCAGGAAGTCCACTGAGCTGGCTACGGGCACACAGGAGGGACAAACAGAGTCAAGTTTGGTCTATTTGGGTTTTTACACAAAGTGAAGCGGAGCGACGTCATGTTATGATGAACCATAAAGCCAGCGGAGCTACGTCACCTGTGCAACCATAAAACCAGCGGAGCTAGGTCACCTGTGCAACCATAAAACCAGCGGAACTACGTCACCTGTGCAACCATAAACCCAGCGGAGCTACGTCACCAGTGCAACCATAAAACCAGCGGAGCTACGTCGCCTGTGCAACTATAAACCAGCGGAGCTACGTCGCCTGTGCAACCATAAACCAGCGGAGCTACGTCACCTGTGCAACCATAAACCAGCGGAGCTACGTCACCTGTGCAACCATAAAACCAGCGGAGCTACGTCACCTGTGTAACCATAAAACCAGCGAAGCTACGTCACCTGTGCAACCATAAAACCAGCGGAGCTACGTCACCTGTGCAACCATAAAACCAGCGGAGCTACGTCACCTGTGCAACCATAAAACCAGCGGAGCTACGTCACCTGTGCAACCATAAAACCAGCGGAGCTACGTCGCCTGTACAACCATAAACCAGCGCAGCTACGTCACCTGTCCAACCATCAACCAGCGCAGCTATGCCACCTGTCCAACCATAAACCAGCGGAGCTACGTCACCTGTACAACCATAAACCAGCGGAGCTACGTCACCTGTACAACCATAAACCAGCGGAGCTACGTCACCTGTACAACCATAAACCAGTGGAGCGACGTCACCTGTAAAATTAGAAACCAGCGGAGCTACGTCACCTGTACAAACAACAGCGTCAACACGAATTACAAATCATCTCAAACTTGACCGCTCTGATCAGATAAAGGTTGGTGACATTATCCGCTGATTGAACTCCTTTGGTTTTTGGTTGTGGTGAAACTCTCCTGGAGAGAGTTTGTGTGAGACAAAATGTTAATCTGGTGATTATTGAGGTCATTGCAAAACAAGAAATAACCTACTTTTTGTTTTTGAAATCAGAAGTGTTCCTGAGTAAACCTGCACTCCTCCTGAATACCATGGAAACCAGTCCGACCAGATAAGATCTGATAACAGCCACCGACACATTAACCTGCTGGAACTCTGTGTGTGCGCTCACACAAATCTTATCAACCTGAGAACAAGCTGCACTTTGTGGGGAAATCTGAGCATTAAACAGACTTAAGTCACACACAGTATTCTTACTGTTCACACCGACAGGATTACTGGCACACACACACGAAAACGCTGAGTGTTTGCTTTTTCTAGATCACAGTAAATGTTGAGACTTGCAAAAACTCTGGACACACAGATCCAAACACACTTCTTACAATCAGGATTTAGTGCTAGTGCAAGTATTTTTATTAAAATACTATGTTTTTTCTGACAGCTTCTCTCTGTCACTCTTCTGTTTGTGCTTCAGGACAGATAATCAGAAGTCTCTTTGGACTCTACTAACTAAAGATGGACGATCAAAGATAATCACTAACTCTCAAATCAATCAAGGCTGGATAAAGAACCCATAGACTGTATATTGATGTAGTCACTATGACGTCATCATCGGTTTGTGGATGGACGTTTTGATAACTCAAGTTATGCTTTTTGGCCGTAGCCATCTTGGTTTTTGGTCGTCGCCATCTTGGTTTTTTGCAACCAGAAGTTACAGGAGCGAAGTACAACCGAATGCTGAAAACACATTTTTTTAGGCGACCGAAATGTTACAATTAACTTTCATGAAGTGAAAACACACTAAGAAAGGGTGAAAGTTGTCAGTAGTTTTTGTCTAAACAAACCAGAACGTTTTAATCCCCGATATAAACGCTGGTAAGGAAATTATCTTTCAAGTAAAACAGTAAATAAAGAAAGCCAAATAGCTCCAATAACAAATGAGCTGAAGAAAGGAAAGTCTACAGCAGAAACACTGTTGTGAACCTGTCGTCTCCTGATCTGTAAAACGATCACACAGTCATCAAACGTGAATTAGTTCAAGTGACTTTATCTGCTCACCTGTTTGTCTGCATTACCACACTCAGGTTTCCCTGCTTCTTCTCAGTGTGGAGCTCCATTACTACAGGTATGACTCACCTCTCTCATACACACACACAGGCTTTAAAAGGCCCCTCCCCCTCTGCGACAGACGTCTGACTCACCGTCCAATGAGATGTCTTTTTTCCAGAGTTCCTGCAGGCAGGGGGCGTGGCCAAGATCCCAGGTCTTTCTTGTACTGAACATGACCACCGGGCTGTGCAGAGCGCTGGACCGCTGGACCGGCTGCAGCGCGCGCGCACACACACACACACACACACACACACACACACACACACACACACACACACACACACACACACACACACACACACACACACACACACACACACACACACACACACACACACACACACACACACACACACACACACACACACACACACACACACACACACACACACACACACACACACACACACACACACACACACACACACACACACAGCATTAGAGCATTAGAGCTAAAACTGAAAGGAGCAGAAAGTGTGTCAAATCCACAAGGTTCTCTTTGGTCTTGTGGCCTTCAGTTTGTGTGATAATGAACGTGTCAGAATGGAAATATGACCCTGCATACAAAATAGATTTTGTTTTAATGATATCCGACTGGTTGGGTTTGAACGGTTAAACCAAAAGTTACAATAACTAAACTGTGGTGACCTCTTCAGGGTCACAAACTAACCTCAACCATCAGAGGTCAAAGCTGTTAACCGTTAACACACCAGAGTGGTGCCTCGTTTAACAAGCCGCCCGGCTGCCGGGATAGTTAGCCGGGATAGTTAGCAGCAGTGGTGGGCCGTGCATTTTATACCTGGGCCTTCACTGCTGTCCTGCTGCTGAAATACCACCTTATAACCACATGATGGCGCCACAGCTATTATTAGTTTCTAAGGCTGTATCTATGTACGTATTCGTATTAAACCGTTTGGTACGAGGCTTACAATACGTTTGAATCGTACTAGAGCATTTGGAAAATGCAGAAGTTTAATTTCAGGAAGATATGTTTTCTGCGCTCATGGAGGACAGTGGTTCTCAGCTGGTCTGGCTGTGGGACCCACCTTCACTCCTTAATGACAAGCCGCGGCCCAAAGAGATCGCCTTATGATTTGACTTTCACAACTTGAACATTGAACGTACTGCTCTGCAAACTCTTTCCTCGTCTCAGCCCCCTGTGTCATAGTGTGTGGTACATCTCACTCAGTCAGAATGCCCATATTTGATTGGCTGAGCTGCATCACGTGATGTGATTCACTACCCGACATGACTCTGCTGTTAAGTTTCGTTTCACGATAGTCACGTGCTCGCCCACTGACCAATCACAGCACACTCTGCACCTCGTGGCAGAGCTGCACATGGACACTGAGCAGCATGTAATGCTGACGTCATTATAGGCCGGCTAGCAGGTGCCGGCACGTCAAAGAATACGCCCAACATGTCAAACTAAAGATCTGATTGGTTGAACACTATGACAATCAACAATATCGTCCCATTCACTTAAACTGCACATGGATGCACTTGTGAGTCTGCAGGCCTCTGTCTCTGTTCTTACCTAGAGACACAGAGGTGAGATCTGATTGGATAAAAGCTCTACTTAAAACAAGCTGCACTGGAAGCAGAGCAACTGAGGAAGACAGTAGCTGTGCAATGAGAACATAAGATAATGGGAAAAATATGTTTATAAATTATAATACATGTAGTGTATTTAAGAACAAATATTAAATTATAAAATAGATATAACTTTGTGATTCTGTTTAGGCCAGCAGAGAAGGCTTTGCAGGCCCTGACGGCCCACCGCTGGTTAGCAGGGATAGTTAGCAGGGATAGTTAGCAGTCAGCATGATGTGTACAAACGACGAGTATGAAGTGAGAATACATGTATTGACATACATGTATCTATATATAAACACTTATAGATATACACATCTATGTCTATACCTATACCTGTATCTATACCTATAACCACGTATATCTATACCTGTACCTACGTATATCTATCTATATCTATACCTGTATCTATATCTATATATTTACCTGTATCTATACCTATACCTGTATCTATATCTATATCTATACCTGTATCTATATCTATATCTATACCTGCATCTATATCTATACCTGTATCTATATCTTTACCTGTACCTACATCTATACCTGTATCTATATCTATATCTATACCTGTATCTATATCTATATCTATACCTGTATCTATATCTATATCTATACCTGTATCTAGATCTATATATTTACCTGTATCTATATCTATACCTGTATCTATATCTGTATCTATATCTATACCTATACCTGTATCTATATCTATACCTGTATCTATATCTATACCTATACCTGTATCTATATCTATACCTATACCTGTATCTAGATCTATATCTATACCTGTATCTAGATCTATATCTATACCTGTATCTATATCTATACCTGTATCTATATCTTTACCTGTATCTATATCTATACCTGTATCTATATCTATATCTATACCTGTATCTATATCTATATATGTATCTATATATATACCTGTATCTATATCTATATCTATACCTGTATCTATATCTATATATATACACCTGTATCTATATCTATATCTATACCTGTATCTATATCTATACCTGTATCTATATCTATATCTATATCTATATCTATATCTGTATCTATATCTATACCTGTATCTATATCTATATCTGTATCTATATCTATATCTAAACTAGTAGCACAGAGACAACGAGCAGCATCTCATTTAAAAGAAGAGCAACGGTATTAAAAATGGTGTTTGGAGGAAACAAACGTGTTTCAGTGAACCAGAGACATGAACTGTACATGATGATGACGATGATGACCACAAGAGGAAGAATAGAGTGAAGACGTGACCAGACAAAAGGAGGATGATCAGGACGTCCACACAGAAGTAACCCTAAAAACAATGAAGCTTAATGCTGCCGTCCTCTGAGCACACGACGTATTCAGGTCATCAGAAACACTGATCGTCAGGTTACATCCCTCCATCTCACTGAGGAGTCTATTCAACATGTCTGATTCCTGCTCCCTATCCTCCATTGCTCCCTCTTTGTGTCCGTCTGTCCTTACCTCCCTCCCTGAGGCATCGCTGTCCTCCTCATCGCTGCATCCTCCTCCTCTTCCTCTTCCTCGCTGCGGCTTCAGACAGCGACACACAAACAGCCGGATCAGTGTCAACGCCCCCCCCGCTTCCTCCCTCTCTGTTCCCTAGCAACAGCACTGCAGCGTCACGCCTCCCCCCCCTCTCCTCCCACCCCCCACTCTCACCCAGCGATGGATAAATATTTCAGCCTCAAATGAAGCGTGAGGAGCTGCTCCTCCTCCTCCTCCTCCTCCCCCGACTGAAATATGCGACAGCCCTTTGAGTGTGCAGGCCCCGCCCATAAAGGGGGGGGGGGGGGGGGGTCTTAATATATGCACATTTTATTTTGAAGCCTTCTATTCACCGTTTCTTGTCAAAACAACATTTTTGTGATTTTGGGCTAAACTAAATAAATTGAGTTGAGTTGATCTGAGCTAATGCAGGATGGAGAGCACGGACTACTGAGACTATTGAATTTAAAATGAGGATAAGACGGGCATGCTGGGAAATATGGCTGCACATGTGTCAGTCAATAATAAGCAGCAATCGTATGAATAGTATTTTATATTTAATAATGTTTAACAGGAGATCTGAGGAAGCTGGTGCAGCTGATTAAAAGAATAAAAGCCTAGTTTACTATAATGAACATATTCTATGCAGGCATATGTTTACATAAGATCACATAATAATATATAATATTATAATATGGTGCAGCAGAGCCACAGCTCAGAGTTTTTATGGTTTAAAGTTTCCTTTATTAATTGTTAATATTCAGCCATCTTAAGACTAAATACTCTTCATAGCTGACTCTGTTCTCAGACCAACAGACAGAGAGAGGACTGGACCGGGAGCACTGGACCGGGAGCACTGGACCGGGAGCACTGGTGTCAGGTGTTTCAGTTCACTGATCTAAACTATGAGTGACGCGTCTCAGTTTACAGGTGTGTGTTCATTAGAAGAGTAAAGCAGAAAAAGATTCTGTGTTCAAACGAAGCTCGATGAACAATGAACTCACTTCCTGTGTTTAAAAAACAATGCTGGACAACAGAAATATTCAGATGTTAACAAGTTAAGGCAGTAATAATAAATGATGACATCATGATAACCTCATCCTTCTTCAAACAGACTCCTGACATTCAAGGTCATTGATGAAATACAAAGATCACAGTCAGATTAACTTCACATGATAATCTGATGTTACATAACTGATCTCACTGACAGAGGCTCCGCCCACATTACGTCATCATGAAACAGGAATCCAGCTAGTAAATGTTTCACATCATGTGATCAGATGCTTCTCATTCCTCTGTTGATGACAAGAAACAACGCTGCTAAGAACCACAAACATCAGATTTAACTGGAAGGAACCGACAATAACCAGCAGACACAAAGTCTGTGAACGCACCATCGTCATAGAGGACTCTTCCTCCATTCAGAACCTCTACAGAGACACGATTCATTAAAGACCTCCAGCACCATAGAGGACTCTTCCTCCATTCAGAACCTCTACAGAGACACGATTCATTAAAGACCTCCAGCACCGTAGAGGACTCTTCCTCCATTCAGAACCTCTACAGAGACACGATTCATTAAAGACCTCCAGCACCGTAGAGGACTCTTCCTCCATTCAGAACCTCTACAGAGAAAACATTCATTAAAGACCTGCACTTATTATAACAGTGGTGATGTTCTGGTTCTTTCTCTAATATTCATTCAGTTATTGACAGTGTGGTCTCCATGGTAACGTAGCTCTGACAGCTTGACGGAGTAGCAGTGGAGGGCGGGGCTTAGCCAAGGGTCAATTGTAGTTTTAGGTTTGAATCCGTAAAGTAAACCGTAACTGAAGCTGTCAAATATAGAAAATAATGTTGAAAACCGATCACAGAAATACTAAATGTACTTTCCACCATTGTTTCTCGCTCGCTCATTGTTTTCTCGTGTTGCTTGTACTCTGTTGTTCAAGCGCTTTCTGCCTGAACCTGGTCTTCCTCTGCTCACCTGAACTCGCTTCCTGCTGTCAGGGAGCTTACGTACGCCTCCTCCTCGCCTCTGCTTCCTTTCAGCCCTGCAGCTCCTCAGTCCTCTTCGGTCCAAGACCTTCACCGAATCTTCTCCGGACCTGGACGTCCCCCACACCTCAGGGACTCCTCCGTCCCCTGGAGGTCCTCCGGGTTCCACGGCTTTGTTGGTCCAGTGCTTGAAGAGACTGTGGAGGGTCAGGACCGCCAGGCTGCACAGGACGTACATGACCCCGTCCCACAGGTCCGGTTCCCCTCCGATGAAACCGCTCAGACTGAAGGTTGCTCGGGGTGGATGTTCAGCTCCATCGGACCTGAACCCAACCAGGTGAAGTGGAGCTGGGTCCGGACCAGGTGAGAGCTCCAGGTGTCTCGTTTACATCCTCAGATTTGAATTCAGTCTGAAGAAGCCGGACCAAGTGTTAAATACATTGAAGCTCAGCAGCTCCGTCTGATCCTGCTGCTGTGTTGAGTTTGTGTAATCCTCTCTCTCTTTGCTTTTGTTCCTCACCTGCTTCACCTCTGTACAGAGTCCCGCCCCCTCACAGGCTACAGCTCTTTTCCACAGAGCTGATAACATCCGTGGACCTTGTCCCGTCCAGGTGTTTGACAGGAAACCGGAGCCAGCAGCTTCAGTTTCTCAGTGTAACTCCAGACACTTTAAAGCCCTCTGAGGTCACAGCTGCTGCTTCAGGATCTCATTCTATTGTTACAATGTCTCACAGCAGAGAAATATGGAACAGAAGATAGATTTAGATTTGTGTTGGACTAAGAAAACACAGAGTTTCATCTCTGATATTTCACTGAAATCAAAAATCTGTTTTCTTGTGAAATCGGTGAAACAAAAGAGAAAATATTAGATTTTTGTTTGTATATAATGTATATAAACAAACAACCCAAGAACGTATTTTTAGCTAAATTCAGGCTAGATTTTAGTTTGAGAAAGAATTGAAAAACAATTTTTAGGATGAGGAAGCAGAGCTGAACTAAAAAACTAAATAAAATACTTCCAGCTTCATTTGTTAAAACACCAAAGAAGTAACTTTTGAAAGCTCCAACAGGAAGTCATAAAATGCTGTTACGCTTATTTTAATCAGGAAATATCGGATACGAGAATCCACGAAGAAGAAAACAAACAACGCTGCAACGACGTTAGAAAAGGAAAAGTCCAAAGCCACATCATCTGTTGAGACGGTTAACTTCCCTCCATGTTTGTTTCCTCCGGCCGGTCCGTTAGCTCCTCGTTAGCTCAGCTGCATTCTGATTGGACGAGCAGGTCGCGTCTCTCTGCATAAAACACTATATGAGCAGATTAAAGCTGAGGCAGGTCTTCACCTCCATCAGAGAGCGAGAGCGAGAGAGACCAGGATGGACAGATTTGTGACTGGTATAAAGCACAAATCAGACTCTCTCCCCCCCCGACCTGGGACCATCTGTTGTTGCTAGAGGATAAAACTCCGATGATGTAACATGATGAGACTCCATGATGCATTTATTAAAGTTCAATATCTGCAGCCGAGTCTTCACATGAAGCTTTTCAGATTCTCACAGAACTAATTTACATAATAACTTTCCAATCACAGAAATTTAAATCTGTTCTGTTTGTATGTTTTTATATCTGTAAATATGCACATTTATTTATTCTATTATATACACACTTTATTTATCTTAAGCACTTTTGATTGTTATAGGAAACTTCGTTAGACAGATAATCTGGAGAGAAGATGTCTCACTCTGTTGGGTTATTGTGCTACAGAAACACTCCAAATGTAGAAACAGTAGAGTTCAGTAAAGAGACAGTAGAGCTCAGTAAAGAGACGGTAGAGTTCAGTAAAGAGATGGTAGAGTTCAGTAAAGAGACGGTAGAGCTTGGTGAAGAGACGGTAGAGTTCGGTAAAGAGACGGTAGAGTTCGGTAAAGAGACGGTAGAGCTCAGTAAAGAGACAGTAGAGCTCAGTAAAGAGACAGTATAGCTCAGTAAAGAGACAGTAGAGTTCAGTAAAGAGACAGTAGAGTTCAGTAAAGAGACGGTAGAGCTCAGTAAAGAGACGGTAGAGTTTAGTAAAGAGACAGTAGAGTTCAGTAAAGAGACGGTAGAGCTCAGTAAAGAGACGGTAGAGCTCAGTAAAGAGACGGTAGAGCTCAGTAAAGAGACGGTAGAGCTCAGTAAAGAGATGGTAGAGTTCAGTAAAGAGATGGTAGAGCTCAGTAAAGAGACAGTAGAGTTCAGTAAAGAGACAGTAGAGTTCAGTAAAGAGACAGTAGAGTTCAGTAAAGAGACAGTAGAGTTCAGTAAAGAGACGGTAGAGCTCAGTAAAGAGACAGTAGAGTTCAGTAAAGAGACAGTAGAGTTCAGTAAAGAGACAGTAGAGTTCAGTAAAGAGACAGTAGAGCTCAGTAAAGAGACGGTAGAGCTCAGTAAAGAGACGGTAGAGCTCAGTAAAGAGACAGTAGAGTTCAGTAAAGAGACAGTAGAGTTCAGTAAAGAGACAGTAGAGTTCAGTAAAGAGACAGTAGAGTTCAGTAAAGAGACAGTAGAGTTCAGTAAAGAAGGGAGCTAACAACTAACGGAGCTAACAACAGCTAACATGCACTAAATGGAACGCGGCCGGTCGGCTCTGTGAACAGAGAGGAGCTCTGATGACATCACAGAAGGAGAGAGACTTCAGAGTTAAATTACTTTGAGATGTTTAAAGACTAAAGATCTGAAGATGTACTAGAACTTCAAAGTGGACTAGATTGACGAGGATTTGAAGATTTCTCTTCACTTTCATTATATAATTGTTGAAAACAGCTGAAGATTTTAAAGAGTAGACTACAGGCATATAACATTTTTACATATATATTTTGAATATATATATGACAGACTTGGACATTAATCATCAAAATAAAACATGTAATTATGAAGCTTGAGATTTAACTGTTGGAAGACGGAGCTGCTACTGAACCAAAGATGCCTTCAGGTAACACGGGACTGAATGAACACAGTAACAGCTTCAGTGGTTTACAGATTCCCAAAATGCATTGCACAGTTATTCTGACTCCGACAGTATGAAGACTGGATATGTTTAGCCTGCTTAGAACTGCTAGCCTAGCTTAGCACAAAGACTGGGAGCAGAGGAGAACTGCTAGCCTAGCTTAGCACAAAGACTGGGAGCAGAGGAGAACTGCTAGCCTAGCTTAGCACAAAGACAGAGCAGGGGAGAACTGCTAGCCTAGCTTAGCACAAAGACTGGGAGCAGAGGAGAACTGCTAGCCTAGCTTAGCACAAAGACTGGGAGCAGAGGAGAACTGCTAGCCTACAGCAGAAACACTAAAGAGAAGAAATACATCTTTCAATGAGTGAAACCAGCTAAAGAGCTTTGAGAAATTATTTAATTATTATACGATATTAAAACTGTTCAGTGTTCTTACTGAGCTCACATCCTTTAAATTGTCTAAATATTCTTTATGGAAAACTTTTGACGACATGTTGGATCATTTCTGAGATGAAAATCTCAGAAACATTAAAAGAATGAAAATTATGTTTTCATTCTTTATGGTTCTATTTGATCAGCTGATCGTCTGAATACATTAATTGAGCAGGACAGATAAAGAGACAGACAGAGAGACAGACACAGATGACCTGCGGCATCATGGGAGATCTGGTCCAACAGCTCCACCTGCTGGACTGAATCAGTCTGCAGCCGTCTGGTTCTAATCACACACGTTTAGAGCCTTCAAGCTCTCAATGTGCAGTTTTTCACAATTTCCTCTGTAGTCTGTTAAACTGTGTCCTGTGTTCTGTTTCTAAGCACAGGATCCATTTCTACTGGAGGAATGCAATCGTCTTATTTATGAATTATTTGCGTCTGTACGTTTTGAAATTTAGATTGTGACGTCATTATTAAATAACCCAGAATATGATTATTGTTTCTCTTGAATGATAAAACTCATCAAACACTCAGGAATGATGTAAAAAGTGTTTCGTCTCTCCAGCTCTCTCTGACTTTAATTGTACTCATAATAAAGTTATTGAGGGAAACATCAGATCATGAAAACACAAATCTTTCTAATAAATGTAGAAAGTTGTTTGTGGTCCTTTTGTTGTTCAGACTACAATGAACATTTATTTAAACCAGATGTTGAAACAAAATCTCATCAATCCGATCGGCTGCAGCGTCCAATCACATGACTGATGAACAATGAGGGGGCGTGTCGGCCGTTAAAACACTTCCTGGAAGTCTGTTCTAGTGGGTCCTCGCCAGGGGCGTTTCTAGGATTCAAAGAAAGGGGGGGCTTAGCCCCAAGGGCAGGGGTATGTTTGTGTGCGGCAATTTTTTTTGGGGCCCATTTGGGGCCGTGGATATCCATTGTTTCAGACAGTTCATAGATTGGTTCAATCAGAAAGAGTGTGATTTTGCTCTGTAGTTTTGCTTGCATTCAGTATACCAGTGGTTCCCAAACTTTTTCTGTCAAGACCCCCTTTGATGATATAGGAACATTGGACGACCCCCCCCCCCCCCCCCGCAACCCGACCCCAAATTTTTCTTGGTTTTTAATGAATTGCATTATAATGCATGAACTGTATAAAATATTTTTATTTCTTTCTAAAATAAGTACATATCACTTCACAGTTTATTCTTCAGTTTGTTTAACTGGGAAAAAAAATAGCAATAATAAAATATATATAAAATAAAAAATATATAAAATAATTTGTAAATACAATTAACTTAATTTCAAACAAAGTGCAAACAACATATACTGTATTTCCTCACATTGAACAGCAGGTTTTCTCAAACAATAAAATAACACAATTATGAACAAGGTGTGCAGGTCTACATGGACCATATTATTTTGTGATCATATTCCTATGTATATTCCTATTCATATATATCAATCAGTGACTGGTGTGGGCTTGCTTTGCTTTACAGATTTTGTCAAAGCGGGGTTGCTGGTTGGAGATAGCTACTCTCAGTTCATTCTCAATGTTCAACTTTGATCTGTATTTGGTCTTCATTGCAGCAACTGCAGAAAACCCTGTTTCACATAAATAGGATGTGGCAAAAGGCAACAGTATGCCCATAGCTCTTTGGCCTAGTAGTGGGTAGTCTTTCTCCACTCCAATCCAAAACACAGCCAGTGAATTGGATGTGAACTGTAGTCTCCTTGTTGAGTCAGATGTCATGTCAATGTACTGCTCTTCCTCTGTGGTACTGAGGTACCTTAGTTTGAGGCGTTGTCGAGGTGGTCGCGTCGCCTGTTGCGGCTGTAACAGAAGTTCCATCGGATTTGCGCTTTAGACCAGTCACAAATCTGTCCATCTTTGTACATACTTCCTTCTCTTATCTTTATCTTTCTCTGTCGCTCCGTATCTTTCTCGCTCTGTGTCGCTGTGTCTCTCTCTCTCGTTCGCGCTCCCTCACTCTCTCTCTCCCTCGCTCGTTCGCGCTCTCTCGCTCGGGCGCGCTCGCTCTCGCTCTCGCTGGTTTTGCCACAGTCGGTCTGTGACATGAGCCGCTCTGGTGGCGTGGTTGGAACACAGTGCATGTCACGTCGGTTATTTTATATTGTTTTACCGGTGTATGTGTGCGTCTGTGTGTGTGGGTTGGTGATGAAGCCGCGACCCCCCTGTAGTACCACCGCGCCCCCCCTAGGGGTCGCGACCCCCACTTTGGGAACCACTGCAGTATACGATAACACAAGAGACAGAATTTGAGGGTCATAGTGAAATTTGACAACACAAATATGAACTTTTCTCAAATAAAGAGAAATCATTTTCCTGCTTGTAAAGGAAAGACGGATAAACTAGCTTTCATATCCGCGTCACTCCCAAATCCTAATTCTTAAAGGGACCGCACACAATGGATGGTGAATGGACCTGACAGTGTCAACTTTATATCGTTCAGTATGATGATAGGCTGTTGGATTGTAATTTGAAGGGAGAGAAAACATACAAACCAAAACGCACGCACATATGTAGCATGTTAGAGTTATAAATAACTTGTCCATGTGAGAAACAATAGTTTAATTTAATGACATCACCAAAATACATTTTTTTTTTTTTTAATTTTTTTTTTTTTTTTTAAAGCCAATAATGCCAAATTATTTGGGGGGGCTGAAGAACATTTTAGGGGGGCTTGACGCCCCCTAACGACGCCCCCTGGTCCGCGCTCATGGCTCCTCAGAGATCCCTCCTCCCTCCTCCATCCTCGCTCCTCCATCCTCAGAGCAGAAATAAGAGCTTTGGGACGGCCGTCAATATGCGGCGCTGAACAACTTCCAGTTTGAGTGAGGATCGAGGAAATGACAAATAAGAGACTTGGGATGTACCCTGGGTGTCCAGTTGTGTTGTGATGCTCAAAGACCTCATCAGATCACCTTTTACTTCCTGTTTTATTCTGACACTTCCTGTCTAGTGACTCCTCCCTCACTAGTCTAGACGCTGTTATGAATGAAAGCAGAGTGGTTCATCTCCTCAGGAGAAGATCTTTGACCGAACACACTGAACTAAATGAGCTAAAGGAAACTACAGATGGTCACATGACCCGTCTGTTGAAGGTTTGTTGATGTAGAACATCTGAAAAGGACTAAACCCCAAACCAGGTTTATTTATAGAAAGTCTTCTCTCTGTGCAGACACACCCTGCAGAACAACCACACCCACCCACACACACACACACACACACACGAAAGCAGGGAGAGTGTCAGTCTCCCAAATGTCCTCACAAGGACAGGAAAATGACATAACTCCAGCAGAATGAGGACGTCTAGTTTAATCCTGAGTCTAGGACGTTCATCAGGGAGGAGCTTAATTAAAGAACAACATCTGCTTTCTACACTCAACAGGACGTGAAGGTTCAGCGTTGGACTTCACGAGAAAATCACATGTATCCTAAACAGCTGGATACCAACACAGACCAGGACAGAAGAAGCCTCCTCGTATATCTGTTAACTTATACAACATACTTATTCATTAGTGCAGCATTAAACAGTCTAAAGCTCGGCTTCAGTGCTGATTTTATTACTCCATTCATCCACAGATCATTCTGTCCTTTATGAAGCAACAATGTTTCATATTCTTCTTCACAGATTCTCTCAAAATCAGTCTGAACATTTGAGGATTTTCTGTTTCACCGTAAACTGAATGATTTTTGACAGTTGGTCGGACAGAACAAGACGTCTGAAGACGTCATGTTGGACAGCTCTTTTGTTTACCGACTATAGATAGATAGAGATACTATATACTCTACGCCACAAAGACGATATACTCTACGCCACAAAGACGATATACTCTACGCCACAAAGACGATATACTCTACGCCACAAAGACGATATACTCTACGCCACAAAGACAAGATTATACGTGAAAATCTTAATTAGTCAATATAAAATATGGGGAGTCTTTCTATCAGTGTGAGATTACGCTGCTGCTTCAGTCTCAAACCTCTAGACTCAGTTCATCACTCTGCCATCAGAACCATCACCTGAGATCCCTGTGACACTAAACACTGTAACAGAGCGGGTTGGTCCTCTCTGACACATCTGTATCTTCTCATCTCTTATTGGACGTTCAACACATCTGGACCACCGGACCCCTCTACTAACCGTCTTATGCTTCAAGTCCTGCAGGTTCATTCTGAACTGGGAAAACAAACACATTGAGACTCTCTGGACAACGGTAGACCTGAAACCAGTTCACCCAGTGACTGTTGATCTGCTGCATTCTGGGTATTTCTCCTCATCATTGCAAATGAGGGGAACATTGATGAATTTTGAGGCAATAAATAGTAAATGACTGAAATAATGAATGAACGGAGGAACTGTGAGGCAAATTGATCAAAACAATTTCAGCTGCAACAATTAGTTGATTTATTAGTTGCTGGACAGAAAATTAAACAGCAATCTTACTATAATATTACTGACAATATTATTTAATATATTGTTTCAGTTCCTTACATTTTAATGCATTCAATATGTTGAGTGTTTGATGAGTTCAGTAGAGACGCAGTGATTGGTCGATTATTCACTGATTACAGTATTAATATTATAATGTTAAAATCTACAGTCATCAATAAACACGTTCTGCCCTCACTGACAGAAACCACTAAACGTGCGCGTGGAGCAGGTGAGGCCGCGGATCTTTTGTTGAGCAAAGAAAAGCGCTTTGACGCGATGAAAGTTCTGGACGGACATGTGAAAAGAGACAAATGTGCAGCGAGAGACACTTTGGACCGTCGGTTCATCCAGAGGACAATCGCTCACCGACACACGGGGACGGACACGTCAGCTACCGGAGACACAAAGTCTCCAGACAGAAAACACCGGGGACACAAAGTCTGAAGACAGAAAACGTTTCCTTACCTCTGGTGCCAAGCAGCGACTCCTCTCCTCTTCCTCTTCCTCTTCCTCCTCCTCTTCCTCTTCCTCCTCCTCTCAGTAAACGTCCTCCAGCTGCTCTCGGACTAACCCGTCAGACTTTTCCACTGGATCACAGATGATGTCTCTCATTAGCCGCTGCTGAAAGTCAAGACTGCTGCTGTCTGTGCTGCCTTCACGGACTGTCGGACACGTGGGGATTCTGTGGTGTGAGCGCGCATGGGCGCGAGGAAAAACACTGAAGTTATAGAGAAGAGGGCGGGTCAGTTCCACCATTCAGAGGAAGGAAACATGTTGACGTCATGAATATCTTCATGTGACGGTTTATTAAAGATCTCTTCATATAATAACTCTTTATGTCTTCATGTGACGGTTTATTAAAGATCTCTTCATATAATAACTCTTTATGTCTTCATGTGACGGTTTATTAAAGATCTCTTCATATAATAACTCTTTATGTCTTCATGTGACGGTTTATTAAAGATCACTTCATATAATAACTCTTTATATCTTCATGTGACGGTTTATTAAAGATCTCTTCATATAATAACTGGAACGGATACACGTCAAAGATCCAGACCAGATCCAGACCAGATCCGGCCCGTATCCGCTCATGACGCAGCTTGTCCGCCCGTATCCGATCTGGACCCGTTCATGAAGCGGATCCATTACTCAAAACTAACTACAGAAATATCTCAAATCAAGCTGACCAACTACTCAAAAAGTGTGAATAATAATAAAAGGATGAATTCATTCAAGACTTAAAATCTACGCTGGAGAACATAAATGCATAGTTTGTGCATTTATGTCCAACAGTGGACTCTGCAAGTAACAACAGAATCCTCTATTAAAGAACCGGTCCTTTCAGCAGCTCTCTGGGTTCTGATCCCAACTCTCCGTCCTGACTATCCAAACGCAGGTCTGGTCTGTGTACAGATGGAGTGAAGATGTCTCTGTTCAGAGCATATTGTACACCACTCTACTGCACACTTGTGGTCAGACTACAACAGAGAAGAGCTTCCAGAGACTTCAAGTAGCTTCTAATGACGCCATGAGAATACTGCTGAAGAGAGCGAGATGGAGTAGTGCTAGTGAAATGTTTGTGGCTGCACGAGTCAACACTTTCCAAACTGTTTTAAGAAATCTCATGTATAAATTCATCTGTCGACTTAATGACTCTGAACATGAGATCATAGTTGTTTTAACCAACATAAGGTTTAGCACCACACGCTACCAGTCCAGCAGTGGAGACATTGGTTGTCTCCACTGCTGTCTCTTTGTAGGCCATTGCTAGGCCTCCGTACTTTTATTGTTTGTGTGTCATTTTATGTATTTGTCTCTCTGGACCCTTAGTCTGAAATAAAGTCTGTCTATCTAATAAAAGGCAAAAAAACAAAACATAATCTTAAAAGGTCATCACAGCCTATATATTTGTAGTATTCTGTGTTTCTACAGACATCTAAGTAAAACCAATGGTACCAATTTTGTCATAGGGCGTGGTGGGCGTCCAACTTTATTGTTATCGTGTTTCACACTCTGCCGCACATTGCTGACATCATCACTACATGACGGTTACCTGAACCGGAAGTATCCAAGATACTACAATAGTGAATAGGTATTAATGGAAAAAAGGTTAACCATGAATAGTATCAAAAACTGTTTTTTATCAAATTAAATCCATTTACAAGGATTTTAGAACATCACATGACATGTACAACATATATAACATGTAACACATACATGTTTAGGCTTGTTCAGTAGGGATGCTGACAGTGACACCTCCTGGAGCTTCCTGTCTGCTGCCAGGTTGAACCACCTCATTGCTGTTACACAATCTCATCATCTGTGGCGGCACGTGAGACATGATTCTTTCTGACGGCATCTGTAATCACAAGCAGATCATAATCCCATGAACCCTCAGTGCAACATATAGCAGACATGCAGTCTGGAAGCTAGTGGCTGTCTGGCATGTAAAGGTTTGCTATGCTATATTCAGAGCTAATATATCATATAACTATTGTGTAAAGATATAGTCGAGTAATATCTACCTGAGCAGAGAATGAAGTTGCTGTTCAAATATTGAATTCAGCACCTTTAAAGGACAAGATCTGGGAAACATGCTAATTTGTAAGTTTGAACACTAAGACCTGTGGGTGACTTCACATAGTTTTCATTAAATATTACAATTACTTACGCAGGAGCAAAGTCTTCGACTTCATCTGGCTGAAGGACTTTTTCCCATTTATCCCTTTCCAGTTAATTCTCTTCCAACATCATCACTGAACATATGTTGATATGTTAATAAACTGTTAATATCTGAATGTTAATATGTTAATAAACTATTAATATCTGAATGTTTTTTTAAATACATTTATCAAACAGGCTCCTCCGCGAATCGCCACCTTAACGTGGTGGAGGAGTTTGAGTGGCTCAGTGATCCTGGGAGCTATGTTGTCCAGGGCATTAGCCCCTGGTAGGGTCTCCCAAGGCAAACAGGTCTCAGGGGAGAGCCCAGACTAAGAGCTGTTCAAAACGACCCCAATGAAAAGCAGCCCACGGACTTCAGTCACCTCGCCCGGACCAGGGAAACCGGGGCACCCTCCCGGAGCCAGACCCAGGAGGGGAGCTCGTCGGCGAGCGTCTGGTGGCAGGGCCTTCGCCCATGGGGCCCGGTCAGGCTCAGCCCGAATAAACAGCATGGAGCAGCCACCCTGTGGACCCACCACCCGCAGGGATAAGCATCGGGGTCGGGTGCAATGCAGACCGGGCGGCGGGTCAGGCGGGAGGCCTGGGCGAGCCGATCCCCGGAGAACGAGAGGGTCGCCTCCATGTGCCTACGGGTTGCGGGGAGCAAGGCTCTGACTGTGGTTTGTGCTTATGCACCAAACAGCAGTTCAGAGTATCCGGCCTTCTTGGAGTCGGTGGGAGGGGTCCTGGAAAGGGCGCTGCCTACCGACTCCATAGTTCTCCTGGGGGACTTCAACG
This sequence comes from Anarhichas minor, assembly GCF_050575085.1. NCBI lineage: Eukaryota > Metazoa > Chordata > Actinopteri > Perciformes > Anarhichadidae > Anarhichas > Anarhichas minor. The sequence goes on along the minus strand of NW_027466569.1, from coordinate 221,836 downwards.
CTCACGTGGGCAATGACGGAGAAACAAGGCAGGGGGTGATTGGGAGGAACGGCTTGCCCGATCTGAACCCGAATGGTGTTTTGTTATTGGACTTCTGTGCGTGCCATGGTTTGGCCATAACGAACACCATGTTCGAACATAAGGTGGCTCATAAGTGTACCTGGTACCAGAACACCTTAGGCCGGAGATCAATGATCGACTTTGTAATCGTATCATTTGATTTGCGGCCATATGTCTTGGACACTCGGGTGAAGAGAGGAGCAGAGCTGTCAACTGATCACCACCTGGTGGTGAGTTGGATCAGATGGCAGGGGAACCGGTTGGAAAGACCCGGCAAGCCCAAACGTGTAGTGAGGGTGAACTGGGAACGTCTGGCGGAAGACCCTGTCCGGGAGGTCTTTAACTCCCACCTCTGGAAGAACTTCTCACACATCCCGAGGGAGGTTGGGGACACGGAATCCGAATGGACCATTTTCAAAGCCTCTATTGTGGACGCGGCCGCTAGGAGCTGTGGCCGGAAGGTCATCGGTGCCTGTCGTGGCGGCAACCCGAGAACCCGGTGGTGGACACCGGAGGTGAGGGAAGCCGTCAAGCTGAAGAAGGAGACCTTCAAGGCCTGGTTGGCCCAGGGGTCTCCCGAAGCAGCTGACAGGTACCGGCAGGCCAGAAGGGCTGCAGCTGCGGTGGTCGCGAATGCTAAAACTCGGGCATGGGAGGAGTTCGGGGAGGCCATGGAGAAGGACTTTCGGTTGGCCTCAAGGAGGTTCTGGCAAACCATCTGACGGCTCAGGAAGGGAAAGCAGGGCTTACCCCAGGCTGTTCTCAGCAGGGGGGGGGGGAACTGCTGACCCGGACAGGGGACATCGTCGGGCGGTGGAAAGAGTACTTTGAGGAACTCCTAAACCCGACCAACATGTCCTCTGCAGAGGAGGCAGCGCCTGAAGATCTAGGGGGAGGCTCACCCATATCCCTGGCAGAGGCTGCTGAGGTAATCAAAAAGCTCCTCGGTGGCAAGGCGCCAGGAGTGGATGAGATCCGCCCTGAGATGCTGAAAGCGCTGGACATAGTTGGGCTGTCCTGGCTGACACGCCTCTTCAATGTCGCATGGGGGTCGGGATCAGTGCCCATGGACTGGCAGACTGGGGTGGTGGTTCCCATTTTCAAAAAGGGGGACCGGAGAGTGTGCTCGAATTACCGGGGTATCACACTACTCAGCCTCCCGGGGAAGGCTTATGCCAGGGTGCTGGAAAGGAGGCTTCGACCGTTTGTCGAACCTCAGATTCAAGAGGAGCAATGCGGATTCCGTCCCGGCCGTGGAACAGTGGACCAGCTCTTTACCCTCGCAAGACTACTGGAGGGGTTCTGGGAGTTTGCCCAACCAGTCTACATGTGCTTTGTGGACTTGGAGAAGGCTTTCGACCGGGTCCCTCGGGGGTTCTTGTGGGGGGTGCTGCGGGAGTATGGGGTGCTGGACCCATTACAACGGGCGATCCGGTCTCTGTACGACTGCAGTAGGAGCTGTGTCCGCATTCTCGGCAATAAGTCAGACACGTTCCCGGTGGGTGTTGGCCTCCGCCAGGGCTGCCCTTTGTCTCCGGTCCTGTTCGTGACTTTCACGGACAGGATATCTAGGCGCAGCCGGGGGGTGGAGAACGTCAGGTTCGGGGGTCTCGGGATCGCCTCTCTGCTGTTTGCAGATGATGTGGTCCTGTTAGCCTCCTCGGATCGTGACCTCCAGCATTCACTGGGACGGTTTGCAGCCGAGTGTGAAGCGGCGGGGATGAGAGTTAGCACCTCCAAATCTGAGGCCATGGTGCTCTGCCGGAAACCGGTGGATTGCTCCCTCCAGGTGGGGACGGAGTGCCTACCTCAAGCGAAGGAGTTCAAGTATCTCGGGGTCTTGTTCACGAGTGAGGGTAAGATGGAGCGGGAGATCGACAGACGGATCGGTGCGGCTGCAGCAGTAAAGCAGGCGCTGCACCGGACCGTCTTGGTGAAGAGGGAGCTGAGCCGGAAGGCAAAGCTCTCAATTTACCACTCAGTCTACGTTCCTACCCTCACCTATGGTCACGAACTCTGGGTCGTGACCGAAAGGACAAGGTCGCGGCTACAAGCGGCCGAAATGAGCTTCCTCCGTAGGGTGGCCGGGCTCAGCCTTAGAGATAGGGTAAGGAGCTCGGTCATCAGGAGGGAGCTTGGAGTCGAGCCGCTACTCCTTCGCGTCGAAAGGAGTCAGCTGAGGTGGTTCTGGCATCTAATTAGGATGCCTCCCACTGGAGGTTTTCCAGGCACGTCCAACTGGGAAGAGACCCCGGGGAAGACCCAGAACACGCTGGAGGGATTACATCTCCCAGCTGGCCTGGGAACGCCTCGGGATCCCCCAGAATGAGCTGGAACATGTTGCCGGTGAGAGGGAAGTCTGGGTCAGCCTGCTTGGCCTGTTGCCACCGCGACCCGACCCCGGATAAGCGGAGGAAAATGGATGGATGGATGGATGGATTATCAAACAGGGTATTATCCAGTGTTAATTACATATAATATAGAATAGTTCAAGTCAAGATTGATTTTAATCAGACGTTCCACCGTGTGGGATATTCCATCTGTGCTTATCAAAGACTGTTACCTGTTGTGGAAAATAAAGCTTCGATTCAAACTATCCATTGTGTCTGTCGTACTGCTCCTGGCTCCTAACCACACCCGTTACAGTACGATCTGGCCAGAACATGGATCCAGCAGACGACACCACATCATGGCCCGGTTCGTGGCAATCGAAGAGGCGATACAGCGACACAAGACCCTGGTGGTCACCAACACCGCCGAGGTTCGCCACACGCTGGCGAATCAGAACCAGATCCTCACCACCTTGATTGACCAGGTACAGCAACTCACGGCTGCCACAACTCAGACCACTGCGGCATGGTCGCCGTCACCTGCTTCGGTCCACTCTGGAATTGATCCGGCACAGTCATTCGGTCTCGGAGCCCCGGGTGGGGGAGCCAGAACATTACGCTGGGGATCCTGAGGGTTGCAATGCATTCCTGACGAACCGTTCCATCCTGTTTGCGTTGCAGCCCCGCACCTTCACTTCAGAAGACGCCAGGGTGGTGTTTACCATCAACCACCTGACGGGGAGAGCTCGCCTGTGGGGAACGGCGGAATGGGATCATCGTACTCCTGCCTGTGCTTCCTTCCAGTCCTTCTCCGACGAACTACCCAAGGTTTTCAGGGTGGTGTCCATGGGACCGGACGTCACCGGAGGGCTAATGAGGCTTCAGCAGGGCCACCAATCTGTCAGTTGCTCTGCTTCCAGTGCAACTTGTTTTAAGTAGAGCTGTTATCCAATCAGATTTCACCTCTGTGTCTCTAGGTAAGAAGAGAGGCCCGAGGCCTGCAGACTCACACGTGCAGCCATGTGCAGTTTAAGTGAATGGGGACGATATTGTTGATTGTCATAGTCTTCAACCAATCAGATCTTTAGTTTGACATGTTGGGCGTATTCTTTGACGTGTCAGCACCTGCTAGCTGGCCTATAATGACGTCAGCATTACGTGCAGCTCAGTGTCCATGTGCAGCTCTGCAGTGAGGTGCAGCATGCGCTGTGATTGGTCAGTGGGCGAGCACGTCACTATCGTGAACTGAAACTTAACTTGCCAGCAGAGCTTAGTTGGAGGAGTAAGAGTTCAAATTGAAAGATATGGAAGAAATCATAACATTTTTAGGGTTTTGCTTGGTGTAGTTTATTTATTTTTTTACCTAGCTTTGTTTTTTGAACACTCAATGGCTGAATAAGGAGGAGAAACTGATTTAGTGGCGGAGTTACTGACAACGCCTTTCTCAAGAAGGACATATCAGGAAAAGCTGGACATCGTAAGAAATGGTCAGTCAACCACAGCTGGCAGCCTGACTCAGCCAGGAAAAGGATTTGTATGAACGCTATTTCTTGCTGACAGCGTCGGAGAAGCGTCGCAGATTTTATGGCTGGGAATGTGTTTCATTTTAACTGAGCTGTTGGTGTTTGGAGCTATGCTACGCTACGCTACCCTGACACCATAGCACGGATCTACAACTCAACGAACACGTTTGCAGGGACCCAGCTCCACAACCGCGGCCTGGTGTGTGGTGTGCGCCGGCCGGCGGGCGCCCCGGTGGAGGTGGGATCCCAGGCCGCGAACCGGCCGCCGCAGACCGGCTTGACTGTCATCACTGGCGTCCATGAATGGAGAAGGACTTCTTACTGGAACTGAGACGATGTACTGGGATTAAACTCTTTAAGTTTCGGTAAGTGACAAACTGCGTTTGTTTTTTTACATAGTAACGTTTCTACTGTTCATCTGTCTATCGTGTGGTTTTTATGAATAATATTTGAATGGCTCTTGCTCTCGTGTGGTGGAATGCGTGGATCCGCTGCAGGTTTGGATTGATGCGTCATCATGAGGTTATTAGGAGGTGATTCACAGGACAGCACAGAAGGCCCAGCTATAAAATGCACGGCCCGCACACTGCTTGATAGTGATGACGAATTTGAGAATTGCGTGTGACCAAACACAAACTTAGCCTATTTTATGTGTTATTAAAAGAGTAAATGTTATTATGTACTTAGAGTTAATGATGTGATGTTCTGAATCTTCGTGATTTTACACTACGGATGTATGCTCTCAGAATTTGTGTATTACCGATTGTTTGCTTGTTCTTTGATTGTCAAAAATGACAAAAAGAGAGGGATGTCGGAGAGAAATGAATTGTATGAACTTTGTAACGTCTCTTTAGCTTGAACCTATTTTTCTATGTCAGCCATGTTTGCATTACTGAAGAACATGTTCTCAGAGTCATATGAGCTGGCAAACGAAACATTGACAACACGCTGTCTCCCATTTTGACGGGACGAAGGGCGTCTCTCGGTGTATCGATGACTGAGCAAGAGGTCAGACTTCCTCGATCCTCACCGGTGAAGGAACTCTGTGACTCTGTTAGTAGTCATTGAATCATGTTTGATGACTTGTACACTCTTGATGATTTTTCTATATCGTATCCTGTAATAAATTCGTAAAGACAGAGAGCTTAAGATACTTTTGATTTCTCACAAGGAAATACATTCATTTCCACCACAAAGATTATTAACGTTTTATTACTGAACTTTATATGAAAATCAATGCAGATACACAACCTTTGAACCTCACAACCAGCTGTTATATTTAATCTTCAATAAAAACTATGTAAACAGACAGAAACAGCATCATGATGTTTGATTTACATGTGAAACAGTTTGTACATGACAGACAGAATGAATTAGATTATTGATCAGTAAGTATTAATGGAAGAGGTTTAAACTGAGGTTAGATCAGCTGATATTAACTCTAGACTACCCTTCTGTCTCTACTGGGATAAAGTTAAATCCAGCTTGCTCTAGGATGCTTTTATTGTGAAACTCTTGACACTGAAACAGGAAGCTGTTCCTGTGTAAATCAAAGCTTCCAGCTGATGAGCAGAGGATCTTTGTCTCTCTGAACAGCGTTTAGTTAGAAAACGTACTAAACTACAGAACATCTGTTAGTAAAGACACGTAGAGTCGTCGTCTCACAGTCCAGCAGCTCTGACTGTCAACGTACTATTTAAATATGGGAAGTTCATTCATCACGTCATGTTTGATGGAAATGGCTTCTCATGTCGCTACTTTCTGTATTTGTTGCCTTAATTCCCCTTTTCTTGTGTCTTTTCCTGCAGTTTCAGTTCGACGAACACAAACGTGAGGAAGAAGAAGAAAGAGGAGTAGAAAAGGAGGAAGAGAAGAAGAAGAAGGAGGAGTAAGAAGAAAAAAAGGAGAAGAAGAAGAAGAAGGAGGAGAAGAAGCAGAAGGAGGAGGAAGAGAAGAAGAAGAAGGAGGAGTAAGAAGAAAAAAAGAAGGAGGAGAAGAAGCAGAAAGAAGAAGGAGAAGAAGCAGAAGGAGAAAGAGAAGGAGGAAGAAAAGAAGCAGAAGGAGGAGGAAGAGAAGAAGAAGAAGGAGGAGTAAGAAGAAAAAAAGAAGGAGGAGAAGAAGCAGAAAGAGGAGAAGAAGCAGAAGGAGGAAGAGAAGAAGGAGGAAGAAAAGATGGAGGAAGAGAAGAAGAAGGAGGAGAAGAAGCAGGAGGAAGAGAAGAAGAAGAAGGAGGAGTAAGAAGAAAAGAAGAAGAAGAAGAAGAAGCAGAAGGAGGAGGAAGAGAAGAAGAAGGAGGAGTAAGAAGAAAAAAAGAAGGAGGAGAAGAAGCAGAAAGAGGAGAAGAAGCAGAAGGAGGAAGAGAAGGAGGAGGAAGAGAAGAAGGAGGAAGAGAAGAAGAAGAAGGAGGAGCAGAAGGAGGAAGAGAAGAAGGAGGAAGAGAAGAAGAAGAAGAAGGAGGAGCAGCAGAAGGAGGAAGAGAAGAAGGAGGAAGAGAAGGAGGAGAAGAAGCAGAAGCAGGAGGAAGAGATGAAGGAGGAAGAGAAGAAGGAGGAGAAGAAGCAGAAGCAGGAGGAAGAGATGAAGGAGGAAGAGAAGAAAGAGGAAGAAGAAGGAGGAAGAGAAGAAGAAACTTCAGAACGTCAGACTGGTGTTTTTCTTCTCAGAGAGAACAGATTGTTCATGAGGACAAAGACCAGAATGCACTGGGGTTTGTTGTCTCTCCACCTGAAACCCGCATCTCTTCTCTGAGATTGCTGAAATGCATTGTGGGTGAGGACGGCTCACTCCTTCCTCTGCTCTCCCTCTCCGGGCGTCACCTCCACGGTGAGCAGCTCGTCTCCTCGCTGTCGCGGCGTCATCCTGATGATCAGCGAGCTGTCGGCGGTCTCCGACACGGCGTCGTGGTGGTCCGGAGCCGCCGACAGAGGAACCGGAGAGCGGCGGTGCATCGGAGAGGGAGGTGGGACCGGAGAGACGGAGGGAGGAGCCTGGGAGGGATGAAAAGATGGAGAGAGGTAAACATACAAGAGCTGAATCTGTCCTTCCTTCTATTTGCTGATCAGGCACAAAAGTGAATCGGTGGTCTTCAGGATATTTTTTCCATAAACAAAAATTTCCTGCAGCTGTTTGGTTCCAAGTGACATTTTCTCAAATATGTGACATATTTATTATTTATTATTTATATTAACGTTGGAGCAGCATTCAAATGTGGGCTTTTGTAAATCTTCTTACCACCAACAATAAATGTTTAGTTTGAGAATGAATTGAAGAAAAGAAGTCTGTTTGACTTCATATTTAACACAACATCTCTGTAAACAGTTCAACGTCAGAACGCTGGTTCATTTTCCACTGCAGAGAGACACAGACAGAGAGACACAGATAGAGAGAATTTGATGACTTGTCCATTTAAACTGACTTAAGAATTGAGAGATAATGAGACATAATTTACAAAGTCAGAAAAACAATGAAACAGGAAAATGTCTGTTTGTCTTTCTAGCAGCGTCCCTCCTGATCCTGAGACAGTGTCCCTCACCTGTCTGTCCTGATCCTGAGACAGTGTGTCTCACCTCTGTCTGTCCTGATCCTGAGTCAGTGTGTCTCACCTCTGTCTGTCCTGATCCTGAGACAGTGTGTCTCACCTCTGTCTGTCCTGATCCTGAGACAGTGTCCCTCACCTGTCTGTCCTGATCCTGAGACAGTGTGTCTCACCTCTGTCTGTCCCGATCCTGAGACAGTGTGTCTCACCTCTGTCTGTCCTGATCCTGAGTCAGTGTGTCTCACCTCTGTCTGTCCTGATCCTGAGACAGTGTGTCTCACCTCTGTCTGTCCTGATCCTGAGACAGTGTGTCTCACCTGTCTGTCCTGATCCTGAGACAGTGTGTCTCACCTCTGTCTGTCCTGATCCTGAGACAGTGTGTCTCACCTCTGTCTGTACCGATCCTGAGACAGTGTGTCTCACCTCTGACTGTCCCGATCCTGAGACAGTGTGTCTCACCTCTGTCTGTCCTGATCCTGAGACAGTGTCCCTCACCTCTGTCTGTCCTGATCCTGAGTCAGTGTGTCTCACCTCTGTCTGTCCTGATCCTGAGTCAGTGTGTCTCACCTCTGTCTGTCCTGATCCTGAGACAGTGTGTCTCTCCTCTGTCTGTCCCGATCCTGAGTCAGTGTGTCTCAACCCTGACTGTCCTGATCCTCACCCCTGTCTGTCCAGATCCTGAGACAGTGTGTCTCTATGCGGTGTCTCACCTCTGCTGGGCTCTCAGAGGGTTGGTAGGTCTTCCTCAGTTTGGTGAAGGCTCCCTCTATTCCCACCTGCTGTGACATCTTCAGGGCCACCTTGAACATTTCAGGTGTGTCCGGTCTCGGCGGAATAACCTGCATCGCCTCTTTAGCTCCGGCCTTCTCTTCTGGCTTCTTGTCCTTCGTCAACATTGTCCTGCACAAACACAAACACAGAGACAAAACAAGGACGGTCTGTACAGTGGTGCGGGTTCTGACTCGACGCAAACAGAAACCAGACCACAGTCCCTCATTTAAACCACGGAGGTCTCGTACCAACACACACAGCAGCTCCAGCACATCCGTCCAGTCTGCTGTCGCACCATGATCTGACTGACAGCAGGAAAACCAGCAATAGGACCAGTCTACTGATCGGTCCTCTGCCTGTCTGCACCACAAAGTAGAGCAGATTACAGATTCTAATCCTGTCCAGGACGGACCAGAGATCAGACGGTAGGGGGATGACGGAGACGGACAGAGACGTATGGAGACGGACCAGAACCTGAACCGTGTATCTACTGAAGGGTCAGTACTGAACTAGTCAGACCAGAACCTGAACCGTGTATCTACTGAAGGGTCAGTACCGAACTAGTCAGACCAGAACCTGAACCGTGTATCTACTGAAGGGTCAGTACCGAACTAGTCAGACCAGAACCTGAACCGTGTATCTACTGAAGGGTCAGTACCGAACTAGTCAGACCAGAACCTGAGCCGTTTACCTACTGAAGGGTCAGTACCGAACCAGTCAGAAGAAACACCAGCTGGCGCACAGTGACTCATTAAAGACCTGTGTCATGTCTCTGTAACGGGCAGGTTAAATATACACTTCAGAGCCTCATGTGCACAATGCAGCCAATTAGATGAAGTGTCTGGTCTAGACAGGAAGTTCATACCTCTTGCTGTCACGCTGCTGCTCTGGTGTCTCTACTCATTACCTGCTGAGGGATGTTGGGTGAGCTGAAGGAAGTAAGTCTTAAATACATTTCACCTCCATGTGTCCTGCTGCTTTAATCACTGTGTGACTTGAATGTAGGTCACCAGGCTCGGAGGGTAAGTTGTTGTCTGGTTGAATGTCTTTCTATTTACTGGAGCTCTTATTTCCCTTTGGGAAGAGATGACCGTTCAGCCTCCGCCTTGTTTTCAGCTATTACTGCTTTTCTCATTTTGATTGGATTGTATTTTAATTTGATTGTATTTTATTTTCTTTTGGTTCTGCTCTCAGTCCTGATCATATTATCTACACTATTCTTTATGTATTCAGAATTTCTCCTGATTGTGTATTTTCTGTTTTTACTTGACAGCGATTCTAACCCTCAGCCTGTAGGAGCACAGTGCTGTGTAATACCTTTAAAGTAAAGTGTACCTTTGTGCTTCCCTCTGCTTTAGTCAGGATGTCGAGTAACAGTCGGTTCATTTATAGATTATTATCGATATTCTATTGTGGCTATTTAGTTTATTTTGTATCAAGTTGAATACATTGCATGCATTTTGATAGTAAAACAGAGGTTCTTCATTTCAATGAAAAATAAGAAAATATCTTCTGAGTTGGTATCAGCTAAATGTTTGTAGATGTGTCTGATGGGAACACTCCGAGGCAGATGGGCAGTTGATGATTTGTTCTTCCATCTCAGTCACGTATCAAACTTATATAACTCGTATATAACTTATTATAATAACAGGTCACGCTCATAGAGCCTGATACACACTCAAAGACACATGCTGGGCTTTCTTACCGTTCTTATTTTTGTATCACCTTCCAATTCATCAAAATCCAAGATGGATTCATTTCACATATAACTGAAACATTCTCTTGGTTTTCAGTTTATTATTCAGACGTCTCAACTTGGAAAAGGAGCGCTCTCTAAGAAGACAGTAGAACTCACAAATCTGACACAGTCCAGCTGAGTCCCTGTCTCCCTGTATATATTTACTGTGTTTCAGTGGACTATGACCCATGAGCCAGGCAGCACCTTAGGGACAGGACTCTGTCTTACTTGGCTTTCTTGCGGAGGAGTTTCTGGGACTCTGGGTAGTTTACTAAGATCTCTGCCAGGTCCTTCTTATCCAGGATGAAGAGGTTGGCGAAACCGTGCGCCTTTACGTTGGCAGTGCGTCGGTTCCCCCCGCCTCCTGCCAGCAAACTGACCAATCAATGACAAGAGAAAGAGCTCTCACACTTCACGCAGATTTCAGTGAAAACTGCTTTAAGTCCAATTAAATCACAAAAGTTTTTTTTATCCCCTAAACATTTTCAATGCTAAACATAGTACACGTCTGGTGCCGCGCTAGTTCTGCTGAATATGTTCAAAATAAAGCCTTTAGTGTCTGATAAATGTCCTCAAGTGATGTCACCCGAGTCAGTGCCTGTTGAAGACACACCACAATCTACCACACATCCATCAGAGGAGGAGTGGCATTGTGGGTAATGTAGGCGATAGCGTTATGAGACAGCCCTGATTCGTAGTTTTTAGTTTTCTCAGAGTTTACCGTCCTCTTTTCGACTCAATGCTGTTGGTTTTTATCAACATTAAATCATTTTACACTGATTGTAATGATGCCTCCCCGTTAAAGGGTTTTTCCTGTTCTGATGTGAGGGTCCTGATACAGAGGATGTTGCATGTCTACAGATTGTAAAGTCCTCTGAGGCTAATTTGTGATTTTGGGCTATACAAAATAAATTGAAGTTTAAATTAAAATTGACACCCTTGATCTTCAGCCCCAGGTTCCCAACCCTTGGTCCAATCCTCAGCCTGCTAGCATCCTAGTTCCTGAGTCAATGGTTCCAGCTGACGTTAGGCCAGTTCCTGAGTCATTAGTCCAGCCTACACCTGTTCCTCGTTTCCTGTCGGGGGTTCTGCTTAAGGCGCCAACCTCGAAAATGGTCCTGCTTACGTGCTTTTATCTCTAAACCCTAAAGCGGTCCTGCTTACGTGTTCCAGTAGAGATGAAGCCTTTAGTGTCTGTTTGAAGAACCAACATACAGTTATTAGATGAAAGGAAACAGTTCTGACCTGATCTCTCCGAACACTGAGCCGGATCTGATGGTGACAAACACCGTCTGCAGGTCTGGACCGCCCACCACCTGAACCTCCCCCTGTTTAATGATGTACATCTCCCTGCCGATCTCCCCCTGCAACAAACACACACACACGCACACACACACACATACACGCACACGCACACACACACACACACACACATACACATACACGCACACACACACACATACACGCACACGCACACACGCACACACACACACGCACACACACACACACACACACACACACACACACACACACACACACACACACACACACAGCAGGTCAACACGCATTCTAACAAATTATTTATGAAGAGAAAAACAATACAAGGCCACAGATGCTGTAGAATACATTCACAACATCACAGACCAGTGACATACAGTGTACACACACACACACACACACACACACACACACACACACACACACACACACACAGCTTCCAACAGGTGTGTTCTCACCTTCTTACAAACGAAGTCTCCGGGCAAGTAGACCACAGACTTGAGCCTCGTCAGCAGGTCGAACACCATCTGTCTGTCACAGCCCTGAGACACAGAGACGTTCAGCTCTACTTAAAGTTAAAACCTGTTGGGCCCTAGCCCTATTTCTAGGTCTCTGCTCGAAAATTGCATACCCATGCTAAAGAGAGTGCAGAATTCTAACTACAAGGTCTATTTGAATAATTCTGATGTTATAATAGTGATAACACTTGTGAGATTTGTTCAGATGTGTAAATATCAGTGTATATGTTACTGGTTAATACTAAATGAAGATGGAACACAGCTCAAATTGATAATTTTCAGGTTCACCTGAAAAAAAAGCACTTTTATTGATATTATTTATTTGAAATAATGCAGATCCAAGCCTAAAAATACTCCACAAGCATATCACAACATGTCTTAAGTCTCCACAAACTAATTTTACTTCGATTGAGTGAAGCAGGCCAAAGTTATAGAGGTTTGAGTACGGAGAGGTCAGGCAGGGTCAGGCCAAATTCTCATTTTTGGAACCAGCTGTTGCGCTGTTCTATTCTAATTTTATATACTATATAACTATATATTTCACTTGTTTTATCACTAATAGTGTTCAATACATCATAATACAGCAGTTTGGCATCATTTTGAGCCATTGTGAGCTCTCTGGGGGTGCTCATATCTCTCCATGGAATGTTCTCGTCTCTGTCTGTGTCTATGGGGTCCTTTTTAAGCCTATGATTGGCGGATTTCAGCCTGTGACACCTCGTTGGACCTGGAAGAATCTCAGGAATGCAGTAGGAGTGTTCTTGAGTAGATTGACATACCTTTTAGCCACTAAAAATCCAAAACATTTTGTTTCACATTAAACGATTTATCTTCTGACCTGAAACAAGGCCACTTTGCTGACGATGGTATAGTTGACGTCCACGGCCATGTCCAGTCTCATCTTAGCGGGAAGCTGCACCAACAGCTCCTGTTCATCTGAAAACATCACAATGCTCTGAGTGTACCTGAACGCGAGACATTCAGGGACAAAGTTTACTTCTGAATCTCTGAGTGTACCTGAACTAAACGCGAGACATTCAGGGACAAAGTTTACTTCTGAATCTCTGAGTGTACCTGAACTAAACACGAGACATTCAGGGACAAAGTTTACTTCTGAATCTCTGAGTGTACCTGAACTAAACACGAGACATTCAGGGACAAAGTTTACTTCTCTATCTTCAAGTGTCTGCAGATAAAACCATCATTCTAGAACTGCAGCACTCCAAACCCTAACCCTACTTTCAGGCTCCTTCACTTGAGTATTTAAATGTAATGTTAATTCATACTTTTACTCCACTACATTTATTTGACAGCTGCAGTTACTGGTTACTTTGTCAATAAAGATTTCACAGACAAAACATGACTAGCTTATAAAATATGTTGATATTTTAATTACTGAGCTACACAAAAAACAAACACAAAGAAATATAATAAAGCCAAATCTCAACCAGCTGCAACATTAAAATACTGTTTACCTGAATATTACTAATATTTCAGTAACACATTACAATAAGTACTTTGGATATGATACTGGTGATTGATACTGCTGTGTGTGGGCGGATAGAAAAATATTAACTACATATTCTGAAAAACTCCAATGATATTAAATCCATGATAATTAAAGTAATATAATTAATAATAATGACATTTTTTCATTTTCCAGATATGCATTAAAAATCAACCATAGGTTACAATGAACACACATACACATATATATATATATATACATATATACACACACATATACATATACACATATACATATATACAGTATATACAGTATATATCAGTGGTGGGCCGTCAGGGCCTGCAAGGCCTTCTCTGCTGGTCTAAACAGAATCACAAAGTTATATCTATTTTATAATTTAATATTTTTTCTTAAATACACTACATGTATTATAATTTATAAAAATATTTTCTCCATTATCTTATTTTTTCATTGCACAGCTACTGTCTTCCTCAGTTGCTCTGCTTCCAGTGCAGCTTGTTTTAAGTAGAGCTTTTATCCAATCAGATCTCACCTCTGTGTCTCTAGGTAAGAAGAGAGGCCCGAGGCCTGCAGACTCTCAAGTGAATCCATGTGCAGTTTAAGTGAATGGGGACGATATTGTTGATTGTCATAGTGTTCAATCAATCTGATCTTTAGTTTGACATGTTGGGCGTATTCTTTGACGTGTCAGAGCCTGCTCGCCGGCCTATAATGACATCAGCATTAGTGCAGCTCAGTGTCTGCCGCGAGGTGCAGAGTGAGCTGTGATTGGTCAGTGGGCGAGCACGTGACTATCGTGAAACGAAGCTTAACAGCAGAGGCATGTCGGGTAGTGAATCACATCACGTGATGCAGCTCAGCCAATCAAATATGGGCATTCTGACTGAGTGAGATGCACCATGACACAGGGGGCTGAGACGAGGAAAGAGTTTGCAGAGCAGTACATACAATGCTCAAGTTGTGAAAGTATAATCATAAGACGATCTCTTTGGGCCGCGGCTTGTCATTAAGGAGTGATGGTGGGTCCCACAGCCAGACCAGCTGAGAACCACTGTCCTCCATGAGCGCAGAAAACATTATATTTTCCTGAATATAAGCTTTTGCATTTTCCAGATGCTCTAGTACTATTCAAATGTATTGCAAGTATCGTATCGAATGTTACGTACATTTAATACGTACATAGGTACGTACATTTAATACGTACATAGTTACAGCCTTAGAAACTGATAATATCTGTGGCGCCATCATGTGGTTATAAGGTGGTATTTCAGCTGCAGGACAACAGTGAAGGCCCAGGTATAAAATGCACGGCCCACCACTGATATACATACACATACTAATAATAGTAAATAATAAAAAAGCTATCAAGCTATCATCATTTTTTGTCCATTTCTATTGTATTTTAAACCTGATTCACATTGTGTCTTTAAATGTTCTTCTTTGCATTTTGAGTTGCTTCTGTGTTTACGAGCACCTGTTTTACCTGCTGCCTGTATCGTTACACCTATTGCCTGCTGAAGAAAAATATCTTTTACTGGGACACAAACTGAGGATTCCTCTTACCCAGCATGCCCTGGCTCTTCCAGGTGTAGTCGTACCAGGTCTTGATGCGGTTCTGGACCTCTCCGGGGATGTTGTAGGAGGTCATGTACTTGACGGTGCTGTCCATGCAGGCTCGGTAGTAGTTCTCACCGGCTGTCGCAGCTCCGACCACGTCTCTCATCTGAGACCATCACAAAGACACAAATACCTTTATCTCAACGTTTCCACAGATTCTATTCACTTTGTATTCTTTGTTTGACTGTAATCGCTTTGTAACGTTGAAAGTTATCATCATTAATATTATATTTATTATTTACATTAATATTTTTAACATACATGTCGACTCATCTGACTCCACAACTTCTACAGAACTCCTGGACATCTTTAACTACTTCAACATCACCCAACATGTCGACTTTCCCACCCATAAAAAAGGACACACACTTGACCTGGTCTGCACATCCAGCATTACCATCAGCGATCTAACCAGCATCGACCTCACCATCTCTGACCACCTGGCTATCACCTTGGACATAGACATCCCCACCCCCCATGTTAAGCAGAATCGCACCATAACATTCCGGAACATCAAGTCTATCAACATCTCCTCGCTCTCCTCCACCTTGGCTGCCACTGTCTCTGCCTCTGCCCCTATTTCGACTGCCTCCCCCACTGCCCTGGTCAAGTACTATAATGATGCACTCTCCTCCTGTCTTGACGTCATCGCCCCCAAAAAATCCAAACTCGTCTCCTTCACCCACTCCGCCCCCTGGTACACTGACCGACTTCGCCTCCTCAAAGTGCAGGACCGTCAACTGGAACGTCTTGCCAACAAAACTGGACTTATTGTTCACCTCGATGCCTTCAAACTCCACCAACAACAATATAAAGATGCCCTGAACACCGCTCGCTCCTCTCACTACTCCTCCATCATACAATCTGGCTCCAACAACCCCAAAACGCTTTTCTCCACCATCAACAAACTCCTCAAGCCCATGGACACCATCTCCACCTCCTTCACCACCAGCAAATGCTACTCATTTCTATCCTTCTTCAACGACAAAATCACTGCAATACACAACCAGCTGGCAGCCCCTGCCCCCAATCTACCACCCCCCAAGCCCTCAACATGACTCCCCTACTTCCAAGCCACTCACTCTCATCCTTCAGTTCAATCACTGAAATGGACCTCTCCTCCATACTCTCCAGCATGAAGACTTCCACCTGTGCCCTTGACCCCCTCCCCTCTTCCTTAGTCAAGGCCTGCCTCCCCTCACTCTCCCCTCTCATCACCAACATAATCAACTCCTCACTGTCTTCTGGTCTCATACCCCCCACACTCAAGATCGCTGCTGTCACCCCCGTGCTGAAAGAACCTGGTCTTGACCCCGACATCCCCAACAACTACCGGCCCATCTCCAACCTCCCCTACCTGTCCAAAGTCCTTGAGAGAGCTGTTGCATCACAACTCAAGTCCCACCTCAATCTCCATAATCTCTACGAACCCTTCCAATCCGGCTTCCGTTCAAAACACAGCACAGAAACCGCTCTGCTGAAAGTCACAAATGACATACTTCTCTCTGCTGACTCTGGCTTCCTCACCATCCTCATCCTCCTTGACCTCAGCGCCGCCTTCGACACTATCAACCAATCCATCCTCCTCTCACGTCTCCAGTACTCCCTTGGCATAACTGGCACTGCCCTCTCCTGGTTCACCTTATATCTCTCAGACCGACATCAATTCATTGCAATAAACAACTGTAAATCCTCTACCTCCCCAGTCACCCACGGTGTCCCCCAAGGTTCCGTGCTTGGTCCCCTCCTCTTCATCATTTACATCCTTCCCCTTGGACAAATCATCCGTCGTCATGGTCTCAACTTCCACTGCTACGCTGACGACACCCAACTCTACTTCTCTACCAAGACCATCACCTCCGTCACCCACTCCACTCGCACCACCTGTCTCACTGATATAAAATCATGAATGCAACAGAACTTTCTCAAACTCAACTGCAATAAATCTGAAATACTCATCATTGGCCCTAACTCCCTCACCCGTTCAGCCCAGCCCTTCTCCCTCAACATTGATGGCTCCATCGTCACCCCCTCCACCCATGTCCGCAACCTCGGTATCATCCTCGACCCCACCCTCTCTTTCCTACCTCACGCCAACCACATCACCAAGACTGCCTTCTTTCACTTCAGGAACATTGCACGCCTCCGACCCTCCCTGTCCTCTGCCACCACCAAAATTCTCATCCATGCCCTCATAAACTCCAGACTCGACTACTGCAACAGCATCCTCTATGGTTCTCCCAACCAACCTCCAACCGCAACCTCCAACCGCAACCTCCACTGGCTCCCGGTCAAATACAGAATAGACTTCAAAATACTACTCACCCCCTACAAAGCCCTAAACAACCTGGCCCCTCCCTACCTTTCAGACCTCCTCCCCCTCCACGCCACAACCCGTTGCCTCAGGTCCGCCGGTGCAAACACTCTGAAGACCATCAGGACCAAGCGCCGGACTTGGGGTGACAGGGCCTTCTCAGCTGCTGCACCTCCCATCTGGAACGCCCTCCCCATCCACATCCGTGAGGCTCCCTCCCTATCATCATTCAAACAAGCCCTCAAAACCCACCTCTTCAACCTCGCCTTCACCTGCCTGCACCCTACCCTCCTTTACATGACCCATTCAGCACAGCTTCTCCAGTCATTCTTTTTTTTACCAAAATGTTCTGTTTGTTTGTTTTGTTTGCTCCTCTGTCTTTCTTTTTTTTGTTTTGTTTGTTCTGTTTGTCTTTGCCCTGTAAAGCGTCTTTGGGTATTTTGAAAAGCGCTATAGAAAATCGATTTATTATTATTATTATTATAAATAACTGACCTGACCGATCATGATGGAAAAGGCAAAGACGCCGACAAAGTAATTGATGAGCTGGAAGCAGATCTCAAAGACGGTGGTGGGGTCCGGTAGTCCTCCGATGGTGATCAACGTCTTCACGGCAAAATAGTAACAGCGAATATAACTGTAGGAAAAACAAAAGTACATGTGAGATCCATCTGCAGTTAGAAATCACGTCTGTTCAGCCTCGTGCTTCATAGTTCACTTCTGTTCTCAGCCCATAGATGATCACGCTCAGAGATTCAAACTTCAACTTTGTTTGTCGAAAGTATCTTGTTCATTTTCAAATCACTTTTATTATTACTCACATTACTATTTTATTACCGATACCATTAATGCACATTACTGACTTTGTCTCTGTGCTTTCTCTCCTCACAGGTTCCTGTGGATCCTGGTTATACCTGGACCTGGTCTTGCCTCCTGCCGTGGTTCTGTCATACACATTGAATGTGTTGTAACTCTGTTGTGTTGTTCATTGTGTACACATGACATCACACTTCATCCTGATAAAGGATCCTCCTCTGTTGCTCTCCCTCAGGTCTCTCTCTCTTTTCTCCCTTTAAATGGTTTTTGGGGAGGTCTTCCTGTTCCGATGTGAGGGTCAAAGGTCAGAGGATGTCACATGTGTACAGATTGTAGAGCCCTCTGAGGAGAATTTGTAACTTGTGATTTTGGGCGATACAAAAATAAATTGAATTGAATCGAAATGTATTCTTGTTGTATTGACAGAGTGGTGTGAAGCAGAAGCCTCTTAAACTGGTCCAGAAGGTGAGAGGAGATTCTTACGCGTTTCCTTTCCCGTCATAGACCCACTTGGTGGATCCCAGTCCTTCATAGTCTGACCCCCAGTAGAAGAGACAAGCATTGATGTGCAGAGAGTACAGCAGGTAGGTAGAGGTCCGGATCACCCTGACACACACGCACACGCACACACACACACACACACACACACATGCACACAGACACACACACACACACGCACACACACACATGCACACAGACACACACACACACATGCACACAGACACACACACGCACACAGACACAGGCACACACATGCACACAGACACACACACGCACGCACACACACGCACGCACACACACACACGCACAGACACGCACACGCACACACACGCACACACACACACACACACACACAGACACACACACACACATGCACACAGACACACACACGCACACAGACACAGGCACACACATGCACACAGACACACACACGCACGCACACACACGCACGCACACACACACACGCACAGACACGCACACGCACACACACACACACACACACACACACACACACACACCAACATAATTACATGTGAGGTTCCTCAAGGATCAATTCTGGTGCTTTTTTACCTGTAATATTTATATAAGAAAATATAAAACCCTTTTTATTCAGAGGACAGCTGCAGTTCAAAGAACGAATATAAGTGTAAATGCTAATATAAAGAAATACAAGATCAATATATCAAAAATGTGCACAAACACAAATACGTCAGAAATGCTTCTTAATTCTCTTTTTTGTCAGCCTCTATACAGACGACACAGCGTTTTATGTTGCTGTGATTGATAATATTCAGAGCTCTTTATTAGTGTGTGTGTGTGGGGGGGGCAGACGACACCAGGCGGAGGGTTGATATTACATCCATTCCTCCATCACTAAACTGTAATATTCACATAAAATGTTTAATTATTTATTATTTACCTGTTTATGAGGCGCTGCATGAATGAAGCCTCTAAAGCGTTTTAGTTGAGACTGAAAATAACCAGTTTATCAAATGAAAGGTTTTACTGACCCACTGACGTCATAAACAACTCTTTTAGGATATTGTTTGTGAGTCATACCCAGAAACTTGTGATCTGTGGTGTTAATGAAACAGCTTCTCCTGTTGTTACCAAAGTCTCCTCACCTGTAGATGTACGCTTTCTTCATCACGGCTTCCATTCTGTCGTTGAACTCAAAGAAAGCCATGTACTGAGAGAGGAGAGACGAGTCAGCGGTTTATCATCATCAGGATCAACATCTGCATGAACACAGAACAGCTGCTGACCTTCAGCAGACGAGGGAATCTCAGCAGAGAGTTCACTCCGGTGAAGCAGTAAAGTATCTCCATGGGAAACAGACTGATGACGTCCATCTGAGACACGAGAGAAGAATCAAGCTCTCATGTTTCATCAATAGCAAGAAATCAAAGAGGAATAAGATATTATGTGGATTATTTCTTTATCATAACATTAAATCATGAAAAAACTTTTGAATACGAGAAATGAGAGTTATAACTGTCAGTACTTCATACAGATATACACACATATTAATATATGTATGATAATGATATATCAATGAATCAAAAGGAAACACTTGTGACCTGTCAGATTGATCTTGCTACCCTCTGAAGGGTCTCAAACCGCAGTTGGGAACTATGAAAGTATTTTCTTTGCATTTTACCGTAAACCTCTCAGTGGTCATGTAGTTCTCTCTCATGTCCTTCTTATCACACTGGAATGAAGAAGTTGCAGGTTAGAGAATAAAAATCAAAAGACAGATTTGATGTTATTTCTGGTGGTTCCACCGACCACGATGTCTCCTCCGCGGACGAACTGCAGTCTGGGCTGGAAGACCAGGATGTCGGTGACGTAGATGAGGTCGCAGGTGTAGTCCATCAGCAGCCACAGGTGGAGGTTCTCAGGGGTCTGGTAGGGGAACGCCCAGCGGACGGGAATCAACCACATGTTCCAGTTCCAGGCCGCCACGACACAGAAGAGCCAGATGACGTAGATCAGATCTGTGAGACGGAGACAGGAAGTCCTCATCAGACCAGCAACATGCTGGAAAGTAACAAGTACTTTTACTCATACTGTACCTTTTTTGAGGTACTTTACTTTACTTGAGTATTTCCACTTCATGCTACTTTATACTTTTCCTTCACTACATCTCAGAGCAAATGTTGTACTTTTTACTACATTTACCTGACAGCTTTAGATACTGTACTCATAAATGATGAAGTATTGTTACAGATGAACATGAAGTCATTCAAATGAGCTCCACCTTCAATAAAATAATATATATTATTCTGCATCATAATACTTTTACTTTTGGTACTTGAAGTATATTTTGATGCTGTTTCGTAAAGTATCATTTAGAAAGCAGGACTTTTACTTGTGGCTACTTCTACACTGTGGTATTAGTACTTTTACTGCAGTAAAAGATCGAAGTACTTCTTCCAGCGCTGTCAACATGGTACTTACTGCTAATGTTCAAAGAAAAATACATGATTAGAATCTCCATCATTTTTATGACAATAATATTTCTTTATTACCAGACGATTAATATGTAAATATAAGAAAACTATCTTTAAATATGAATTAGTCCAGAGGTGAAGGAGCAGACAGCTTTGTCAAATGTTGTCATCTTAAGAATGGAGGTTTTATAATTGACAGCATCGCATTTAATGTGAACACATACGAGGATCTGACTCGATGTACTAACACAGAATTATCTGTGGATGGAGAGGACAGCTGGACAGACAAAGACATAGATATTATATAAATGTATAATAAATGAACATAAAATATCTAAATTCAAGTTTTTTGAAAATATCTGTCGGCTCACCGGTGAACGGGTCGATGCTGGAAGGGAAGCGGTACTCCATCAGGACTCGGACCCAGTCTGGCATCGGGGGCAGTTTGGGAATTGTCACTGGATGTCCGAGAAGTTCAAAGGGGAGCAAGAAATCCTTCTCTTCCTCTTCCTCTTCTGCTGTTGTAGGGGTTTCTTCCTTCTTCTCTTCTTCTTCTTCTTCAGGAGGAGGAGGAGGAGGAGGAGGAGGAGGGGGAGGGGGAGCTTTGCTCGGTGCTGCAGAAAGAATCAATACGATAATGTTCTATTTCAGGGGTCTTCAATTCAAATTCCAAAAGGTCCAGATTGAGAAAATGTCCTCGGGCAAAGGTCCGGAACATTACAACAATATCTAAGTTGCGCTATTTAGTGCCATATATATATATATATGTATATATATATATATATATATTCAAGAAGTCTAGTAGTAGTAACATCTCTGTGTAGTCAACAACTGTCAAATCAAATAAAGATATTTTAACAATTATTATTCTCAGTTTTCAAATTTAACTGGATGGATTATAAATAATACATAGAAATACATAAATAAATGTTCATTTCAAGTATAATAATGTCTGATTCAAGAATAACTGACAGAAAGCTTTTTAATGTGCATCTTAAAATAAAGTAATTCATTTTAGAAACATTCATTTCACTGAATTGCTCTGCAGCTTTAAATTCACTTCATTCAGGTGTGAAGTGATGTCAATCAAAAAGACACAATATTATATTTTTGTCATCTTGTAATAAGATAAATCAGTGATAAGATAAATCAGTGAGCAGGACTTTGTGTGGTTATTAAACCACTTGTTCAGCTCTATTCTCTCATTGCTGTGAAGTGAATTCATGCGTTATGATTCTGATAATTTTGGACTCTTAGCTTTATTTTCTGTGTCTTCATTTAGATGTGAGATGGTACGTTTGCTCTAAAGAGTTGTGCTTTGTCTCGTAGTGTCGCTTCATATTACCGCTTTTAATAATCGTCACGGTCTCTGAACATGTGAGACACACTGGTTATAAACTGTCCGTGTGAAGAATGAACCTATAAGAGTCTGTCCATTCTTGGTTAAAGACTCTGGTCTCTCTGGTCTCTCTGGTCTCTCTCTGGTCTCTCTGGTCTCTCTGGTCTCTCTCTCTGGTCTCTCTGGTTTCTCTGGTCTCTCTCAACACTTTTCTCTCTTTGGAGAACGTCATGTGGAATAATTTCTCTGACTCACGTATTATTCTCCTGCTCTTCCTTCTCTTCCCTCGTCTCTCCCCCGTGTGTCACAGTGTGTGAACATCTCACTCGATTCAGGAAACTTGTCAGAATCCTCATATTTGATTGGCTGAGCTGCATCACGTGATGGTCGGTGTGTTTCCTGCACCGCTGAACAAGTGCCGTAAAGGCTGAAAAAGCTGCGGCGGTTAAAATAGAAGCACTCCGTCAAGTTAAAATCGGTTTTAGGTTCTGAGTCCGGATACAACGGCATCTGGGTCCGGATCCGGACCGCGGTCCGCCTATTAGTGACCCCTGTTCTATTTATTATTTAGATGATTTTACAGAAAGAAATGAGGCTGAATGTGAACTGTTCCTTTAATTCAATTATTGTCAAGACAAAAAATATGACGTCATGAAGACAAAGACGCGATGACATGAAGACAGAGACGCGACGACATGAAGACAGAGACGCGACGACATGAAGACAAAGACGCGACGACATGAAGACAGAGACGCGACGACATGAAGACAGAGACGCGACGACATGAAGACAGAGACGCGACGACATGAAGACAGAGACGCGACAACATGAAGACAGAGACGCGACGACATGAAGACAAAGACGCGACGACATGAAGACAGAGACGTGACGACATGAAGACAGAGACGCGACGACATGAAGACAGAGACGCGACAACATGAAGACAAATACACACCAACATAAAGACACTTACATGCTGAAGGACTTTCTTCCTCAGACTCGTCCGGGTCCACCAGCCGGTCTTTTTGCTGCTCTGTCCGTCCTTTAAACAGCCTGACGAGCTCGCTCAGACGGTCTTGGACCACCACGCTGCCGACGCTGGCTGCTGACAGAGGACGCATCCTGTGGGACGACAGCAGGACAGTAAGCATTTGGGACAGAGGGGATTGAGGTGGAGGACAAAGTGCATCTGTGTGGTTTCTCTCACTCATCGTCTGCAGTCAGCAGGTCTCTCTGACTGGACCAGGTCTTCAGACCGATTCTCGACATTTCATCATCATTCTCATCGGCAGACAGATCACCTGCAGCACTGAGAGGGTCAACGACAGGAGGACATGTGGACAACAACATGGACAGAAATATGAAAAGAACCACAGGAGGCCTGAAAACAAAGATGCAGAGCTTTTATTTTTGCTGAACGTGGAAAGTTTTTTGATTCCTTGAAACAAGGAAACAAAAAACATAGAAACATAAACATGAAGAAATGAAAACATGAAGAAAGGAGACAGAAATATTCGGACATGTCCACGACAACAAAGACGTGAACAGAAAATAATAAAGATGAATGTGAGTGCAGTGGCGTGTTTTAAAATCCTGATATTCACTGAAGTTTCCAGGACACATCCTCCGGTTCTTTAAGTGAAGTCAAAGCTTCAAGTGTTAAAGCTGCATTCTTTCTAGTGACCACCAGGGGGCGACTCCTCTGGTTGTATAGAAGTCTATGAAAAAATGACTCTACTTCTCTCTTGATTTATTACCTCAGTAAACATTGTAAACATGAGTTTATGGTCTCAATCTCTAGTTTGAAGTCCTAAATCCAACATCGCAATGGCCAACAGGACGCATCTATCCATGTTTTTCTCTACTAACTAAAACAAGACGTTTTAAGGTGCCATAGTATCTTTAGCGCCCCCTCAGGCTGATCAGCAGAGCTGCAGACAAAGACTTGCCTGTTACCTGAGCTCTGGGGTTGTGATAATTTTAGGGATGTTCTGGCCTTTTCCCTGCCACACATCCTGATCCACATCCCGATCCACATCCTCCACCCTCAGCTCTGGAGCTCCGCCCACACCGCCACCACAGCGCCCTGAGGGACGGAGCAGAACAACTGTTGAACTACAGGTAACATCTTCTCGGCGTTTGAGAGATTTGTTTCAGTTTTACTGACATCAAACTTCAACAACCTGTTGACATGATGTGAAAAAAAATCATATCTACTGGTTCAGTTTAGTATTATGATCAAAAACAAAGTGTTAATGAAACCAAAAGGCTGGAAGTCAACAAGCATGTTTCAAATCAAATATGTTATTATCTAAATATAAAAGAAATGAGCAAGTTACCAACAGCTTTTAGCAAATTTGATGTTCTGTATTCAGCTGATTAATAGCTAGCAGGCCTTATATATATATATATATATATATATATATTAAAAATAAGTCTCCAAATCATTTCCAAATGATCTCAAAATAATTCAAATGATCTAGAATTTATGAGCTTCTGTTTATAGCTTTTGTAATAACCGGTTTCCAACCTTTCAATCCACGTCAACATCCAGACATGAGAACAGTGTTACATTGTATCTTTAACCCTCACATGACCAACTCTCCATCCAGACCTAAAAGCACCACGGTGACGTCACCAGACAGCTTTAGTACCAAAAATGGGCGTGAGCCAGACTTTCCAATGATGACTCATCGTTTGCTAGGACATCCTTGGAAACGTTGTCATTCACCTGAGACTAAATATAATTTCAAAAGCTGATCTTTTGTTTCACTTTCAGCTTTTGTATTTGTGTGTTCCAGCAGTTTTACAGTTAAATGGGATTTTTGTGTTAATTTCAGGTTTAACTTTAACAAGTGGCTTTGAGGCTTTGTTTAAAACAGGTTAGTCTGTTTGTTGGGCCCTCTGGACTGTAAAGCTCTTTCTAGTGATGTCTCAAAGCAAAGGGAACAGCAAAAGAGCTGAGCACAGCACAGACATCCACTTCCTGTTAGATCACCTGTCGTTAGATCACCTGAGGTGAAGTCAGCTGGCGGCTCATGGTGAAGCAGTGCAGAGCAGTAGAGCATGATGGGAGAGATGAGGAAGAGGCTGTGGGATGGTCTGGATAAAGCTGGTTTGTTTGGCATTTTAAAGGTTTGAATCTACGGGTGTCTAAAGGTTCTCTAAGGGTCTGCTGGAGGAGGGCGGAGTTAAGGCTGCTGAGGATCCTGGGAGTTGGAGTTAAGGCGTGTGAAGCAGCCGACGATGCTCATGCAGCACTGTCGCGCCTGCTCGGGGAGCTGCGACAGCTCCCGGGTCAGCTGGGCGAGCTCCGGCAGCGGGTTCAGTGTGGGAGCAGCAAGGTTATGGTCATGCATCAGCTTCCTGCAGCTCTCCAGATACTCAGCAGCGCGCGGGAATCGAAGCAGAAAGCTCTTTATCGGAGAACAAATGTCAGGAACTGGACGGAGAAACATTCAGAAGTCAAAGAGCAGTTGAGAGCTGTGAGTTCCTGTTGGGACCGTTAGTTAATATCTGGAGACCAGGAAGCTCTACAATATAAAGTGCTTTCTAAAAGACAAGTAGAACAGCAGCATCAAACTAACAGTGATTTTGATCTGTCCTGCTCTCTGTCAGGTGAGACTGGTAACCGATTGGTCTGTCAATCAACACATCAATAGACATTCATATTATTATTATAGTAATCCAAGCAACATTTGACCATCACTTTATTATAAGTGTACACAGTTCACTGAATAGTTGCCTATGTAACTCATTGGTTATGAAACTTTAATGAACTATTCACATTGTGCTCACCTGTGTTGTTTATTAGTTATGAAGCTGTTCTGTAATCTTATTTGATACCTTCAGTTCTACTAAAATGTGTTTTGTAGCTAAATATAATCCATCATGAATCTTGACTGCAACTGTTCCCTTCATTTAAATACAGAAACGTGCAATACATTCATATCTGAAGCTAATAAGAGACTTTGAGAGTTGTGACTTTATATTTGTGTAACAGATATATTTATATTTCTGTTGTGCTCTCACCTCCACATCCACTTTCTGCTGCATTGGCCTGAGAGAAGAAGAAAAGAGAGAAAAACATATTTAAAATCTCTGCTCACCTTTTAATCATAATGAATAAATTATAATTCACACTTTGTCTATATTTATATTTGTCAAAATGAAAATGTAAACATATTTTATGAAGCATCACATTTAATTATTATATGGTCTTTATGAGCAGAAGGAGTTTGTTGAGTTGACGACGTGTCGTTGGAGTAGTTTTCTTTCCCAGAAAAGAACTTGAACTTTCTTCATTTTCACGACGTGAACATAAAGTCCTTTGGTGGAAATCCCAACAGCTCATAAGCTGTCATGTCAACACATCCATCTCCCTGACAACCAAGCAAACCCCGTCAGCTGATGAAGACCATGAAGCCGAAGAAGCCAAAGAAGCCGAAATAGCCGATGAAGCCGCTGAAGCCGCTGAAGCCGAAGAAGCCGAAGAAGCCGATGAAGCCGAAGAAGCCGATGAAGCCGAAGAAGCTGAAGAAGCCGATGAAGCCGAAGAAGCCGAAGAAGCCGAAGAAGCCGATGAAGCCGAAGAGGCCGATGAAGCCGAAGAGGCTGATGAAGCCGCTGAAGCCGAAGAAGCCGATGTAGCCGCTGAAGCCGAAGAAGCCGATGAAGCCGAAGAAGCCGATGAAGCCGCTGAAGCCGAAGAAGCCGATGAAGCCGAAGAAGCCGATGAAGCCGAAAAAGCCGATGAAGCCGAAGAAGCCGACGACATGCTCTGACCTTTGACCCTCACATCGGAACAGGAAGAACTCCCCCAAAACTATCAGGATGGACAGGATGGATAGTGTGATGTTATATGTACAGAATGAACAACGTAACAGAGTTACAACACATTCACCTGATCTGTGATGGTGATTATTGGAGCTTTTGACTCCGGTTGTTGGGTGATGGTTTGGGAGTCCGGACTATCCAGGTCTCTCCTCTCCGATGCTGGCTCCACATGTGTTGATGAAGGAGTGGCATCAGCCGGAGAGACGTCCATCAGGCTCCTGGAGAAGAAGAGCAAATGTCATGTATCCTCCCCCTGGTGTCCTTGGTGCAACATTAACAGGATTGTTTTTCCTGTATCACTGTTACGGTGGTTTCACATACAGTTTTGGTAAAACAACATTTAGGAGACGAAGGTGACGTGCAAAATGAGACCATTAAGGCAAATATACAGCACTCGGTTTTCATCTTATCTGTGATGTTCAGTACTCGAGTCTTCTCTTCAGTTACTGATTTCCTACATTTCTAAAAAAGCCCCAAATGCGAAACGTTGGCTCAAGAAAGACTGAGGGTCTGATGACAACGAGGAGAGGTACCAGTCATAACAGAAAATGTTGACCTGCCAGATCAGACGATTACCAAAGTCGATACAATTCATCCTCTGAGGGTCATGAATATTTATGCCATATTTAATGGCAATCCATCCCATACTATACTTTCACTGTGGACCAAAGTGGTCCACAGACTAGAACTGAAACAAACCCAGTACCATGGTGGACCCAGGAAAGTAATGGTATGAAGACCAGCATAGTAAATGGGTGCATCGTCATCAATACTGGTGTTCCAGAGGCGTTTTGATACATAAACAGTGAACTGAGAAGGATGGTATGTGAGGGTGCTATAACACAGTCACGGAGTGCATCTTTAAAGTGGCTATAATCAATATTTAATCGACACTGCAGTGTATCAAATAATAAAAGCAGTGTGACAATGTGAAAAAGGTTGCTCGTTGTGATGAACCTCCAAAGACTGATCAGCTACACTGTGGTAAAAGGCAAAGCATTTGCAGAAACAGACATGCAGCAGAATGTTTGATCAGAAAGAAACTATTTAGAACCAAAGTCCTGCCCTCGTTCCTAGCTAACCTCAAGCTAAAAATTAAACTGGACAAAACAATTTGAACACCTTTTCATTTCAACAAAAATATAACAACAAGGATTTAGTGAGAATGTAACAACAACCACAACTTCCATTAGCTTCCATTACCTGGAATCAGACCATTGCACTTGGGTCGACTCTGGTGTGTCATTCTTCAAGAGTCTGTCATGGGTACAGCAACCTGACATGCTGGTCTTAGGTTGTTTTGGGCCAGAACATTTAGCTTAGAACACTGAGTGGAGAACACTAAAATGTGTTTCAGTGTCCTCCTCAGCCACGACTGTACCCACATCCACTGGTCAAATAGGTTGTTTAAGTGTCAGTGTGTTGTAGGTCTGCCCTGACATGCCTGAGATACCATTCTGATCATGCATGGACACCTTCAACAATTTCAATCCTTTCAATCCTTGATTTAATTAGTTCTGTCACTGTCCGGAGCTCATAACCACAGGTGGTTAGGACTTAGATTAAATGATAAATTAACAACGTCACCTTCAGGCACAACTCCGTTTTCACATTCTGGAGGAAGAGGCTGAGTTATAAAACCTTGCCCACCTCTTTAGCAGACGTCACTGAGGTAGACAAAAAAGGTCAGCAGTAGCAAGGTGCCAAGGCGAGATGAGATTTGCCCTGAAATACTAAAGGCTCTACAACTTGGAAGGATGCCTTGGTTGACAACCTGTGGGCTGGTACACCAATGGTTGGGAAGTCAAAAGGGGACTTAAAGGTCCGCACTGCCCTGTCATTCATTCTAGGAGTTAGAAAGGAGTATCATCCTATTTGCCTCTGTGATTTTCATGGACAGGATCTCCACGTGCAGCCAAAGAATGGAGTCAGTCCAGTTTTGACAGACACCCTATATACCGTATATATATAGGAACCGATACTCGCCTGGAACAGGGCAGGACTTCAGAAAGCCATAAGAAGTGAAAGGCTGAGTAGATCTGATTGTACCAAAGTACAAGCTCTAACTACAAGCTTATGCACAGGAAGTGTGCAACCCATAGCAAAATATAACGATATCTTTCTCACGCCACAAGAGGATCACATCATATATTTATATTAAATACATAACTTGTTAAAGGCTACCGAAACATTAGATCCAAATCGTAAGAAGTATGGGAGCATCCCTCCTATTGCAGGGGCAAGTCTTTATATATTTATGTCTGAGCTTACTTAATGGGCTTTTTATCACAACAGCGGTCTGGTTATTTCCCTCTGTTACTTTATTTTCCTCAGAACTCCTATTGTCTGTGCTGTCCTCACTCCACTCCTGCAGGTTCTGCAACCTGAACGGTGTGCAGTAAGGGACAAACAAGATGGAGAGCCCCCGTCAGACAGTTCAGACAGTTCAGCTCATTTTGTCAGATAGCATTGTGTAGCTAAAGCATCCGAGTCAGGCTAAGGTGAGAGCTTTGGTAAAACAAAAGAGCTCAACTCTAACTTTGCAGCAGAAGGTGCTCAAAGCACAGAATGTGCATAATCGTAGAGCCACTTTTATTTAACAATTGGTCACTATGGTCTGTAATTCAGTGATATTTTACAGGTTGGTCTCAAAAACTGCTGTTGACTGAGAAGTAGGTTTGAAATTCAGTTATGTAGATGAGGAGAGGCTTTCCAAATCAGGTCCAGACTGATACTCCTAAATATTATAGGCCATAAGTTAAAATATATTATGGAACATAAAACACCTTGGAGATGGTGTTCTTCTACTGAGTCCCTGTAATACTGTAGGAAACCCGCTCTCTAAGGTAAATGAGAACATTAAAGATCAAGAACATGAGATCAAGATGGCGCCGTCTATGGCTGCTTCGGTGTGTTGGTGCTCATTGTTTTGTGTTGTTTTTGTTGTAAATACTGTTTTCTGCTGCGATACCCGGAGCTCTTTCACAAGAGATGAGCTCATAAACATCAGGGGAACAACTCCAGCGGACTTACTTCAAACTTTTCTTTTAACTTCTGTGGAAGTACTGGACATTCTCGTCAAAGGTGCGTTCACCTTAGCCCATGCAGCGAGACGACGGAGGAGAGGGAAGCGGGCCTGCGTGCTTGTGCGTCTTCGCACACGTGGATTTCGCACACGCTGCCGGGCATATTTCTCTCAAACGTCCGCTCACTGTGCAACAAACTGGACGAACTTCAGCTACTGGTGGGGAAAGACAGAGACTTTTCTACATCCTCCGTTTTGTGCTTCACTGAGACCTGGCTCTGTGGATCCATACCGGACTCTGCGCTCCAGCTGGCTGGCTTCCAGCTGTTCAGAGCGGACCGCGACACGGAGCTCTCCGGCAAATCGAAGGGTGGAGGAATCTGTTTTTACACCAACAGTGGCTGGTGCAATGATGTGTCAGTGATTCTACAGCACTGTTCTCCTGATCTGGAATCCTTCATTATAAACTGTAAACCATTTTACTCCCCCCGCGAGTTCGCTTCATTCATTCTAGTCAGTGTTTACATGCCGCCGCAGGTAACGTGCAGGAGGCACAGCGGACACTCGCCGATCAGATACGGTGTGTGGAGCGGACCTACCCGGACTCTCTAGTTATTGTCCTTGGGGACTTTAACAAAGGAAACCTCAGCCATGAACTACCCAAATACAGACAGTTCATTAAATGCCCTACCAGAGAGGAGAACATTCTAGACCACTGCTACACCACAATCAGCAGGGCCTATCACGCCGTCCCTCGTGCTGCACTGGGACTCTCTGACCACGTCATGGTCCATCTGATTCCTGCTTACAGGCAGAAATTAAAGCTCTGCAAACCTGTGGTGAGGAAATTCAAGAAGTGGACCAGTGAAGCTATGGAGGACCTTTGAGCGTGTCTGGACTGTACAGACTGTGATGTATTCAGGACTGCTTCCCAACAGTCTGGATGAGTACACAGAGGCAGTGACTTCATATATCAGCTTCTGTGAGGACAGCTGTGTTCCATCAAGCACCAGGGTGAGTTACAACAACGACAAACCCTGGTTCACAGCAGAACTCAGAAAGCTAAGGCTGCAGAAAGATCAGGCTTTTAGGAGTGGGGACAAGGACAAGGTTTAGCAAGGCGGTGAGAGATGCTAAACGACTGTACTCTGAGAAACTGCAACATCAGCTCTCAGCCAATGACTCTGCTTCTGTCTGGAGAGGTCTCAGACAGATTACCAACTACAAGCCAAAAACCCCCCACTCCATGAACGACCTCCGCCTGGCAGACGAGCTGAATGAGTTCTACTGCAGATTCGAAAGACAATGGGACAGTCCTGACTCCATCCCCCACAGCCCCATCAACCAGCCCCAGACCACCAGCCCCCCCTCCCCCAGCTCAGCAGGGGCCCATGCCTCTGTATCACCCATCCCAGCGCCCCCCCCCCCCCCCCCCCCCCCACCCACCCCCCTCCCCAGTGACGACTCTCTCTATTCTGGACAGTGATGTCAACAGGCTTTTTAAAAAACAGAACCCCCGTAAAGCAGCCGGCCCAGACTTGGTCTCCCCCTCCACCCTGAAGCATTGTGCTGATCAGCTGTCTCCGGTGTTCACAGACATCTTTAACACCTCCCTGGAGACATGCCACGTACCAGCCTGCTTCAAGGCCTCCACCATCATCCCTGTCCCTAAAAAACCAAGGATCACAGGACTCAATGACTACAGGCCCGTCGCCCTGACCTCTGTGGTCATGAAGTCTTTTGAGCGCCTTGTCCTGTCCCACCTAAAAACCCTCACCGACCCACTCCTGGACCCCCTGCAGTAGCCAACAGATCTGTAGATGACGCAGTCAACATGGCCCTTCACTTCATCCTCCAGCATCTGGACTCCCCAGGAACCTACGCCAGGATCCTGTTTGTGGACTTCAGCTCTGCTTTCAACACCATCATCCCGTCTCTGCTGCATAGCAAGCTCTCCCAGCTGCAGGTGCCCGACTCCACCTGCAAGTGGATCACAGACTTCCTGTCTGACAGGAAGCAGCACGTGAAGCTGGGTAAGCACGTCTCAGCCTCCAGGAACATCAGCACCGGTTTCCCCCAAGGCTGCGTTCTTTCCCCTCTGCTCTTCTCCCTGTACACCAACAGCTGCACCTCCACTCACCAGTCCATCAAGCTCCTGAAGTTCGCGGATGACACCACCCTCATTGGACTCATCTCTGGTGGGGATGAGTCCGCCTACAGGTGGGAGACTGACCATCTGGTGACCTGGTGCGGTCTGAACAACTTGGAGCTCAACGCTCTAAAGACAGTGGAGATAGTTGTGGATTTCAGGAAGAACGCAGCCCCACCGGCCCCTATCACTGTGTGACTCCCCCGTCGACATGGTGGAGTCCTTCTGCTTCCTGGGCTCCATCATATCCCAGGACCTCAAGTAGGAGCTGAACATCAGCTCCATCACCAAGAAGGCTCAGCAGAGGATGTACTATTTGAGGCAGCTGAAGAAATTCATCCTGCCAAAGTCAATGATGGTGCATTTCTACACAGCCATCATTGAGTCCATCCTCTGCTCCTCCATCACGGTCTGGTACGCTGCAGCCACAGCCAAGGACAAGGGCAGACTGCAGCACATCATTCGCTCTGCTGAGAGGGTGATTGGTTGCAATCTGCTGTCCCTCCAGGACCTGTTTGCTTCAAGGACCCTGAAGCGAGCACGAAAGATTGTAGCCGACCCCTCTCACCCTGGACATGATCTGTTTGTGCCCCTTCAATCTGGCTGGAGGCTGCGGTCCATCAGAACCAAGACCTCACGCCACACAAACAGTTTCTTCCCCTCCGCAGTCGGGCTCATTAACAAAGCCCGGGTCCCCCACTGACTGTCATCCCCAGGACATTTCCTTCTGGGCTCTCCCCTGCACATCCTTGTTTCTTTATTTAAACACTCTCGTCACTTTTAACATTTCACTTACACTTGACTTGTTTTACAGTCCTGTTATCTGTTTTGTTGTGCACTTTATTTTATATTTTATTGTAAATTTTAATGTTTCTATTTCTCGCACTGTGTTGATTGCTGATAGTTTAATGTTATTGTTTATTGTTAAATGTTACGCACCAACCGCCACGACAAATTCCTTGTAGGTGCAAACTTCCTTGGCAATAAACGGTTCTGATTCTGATTCTCATTCTGATTCTAAAGCAACACTCCAACCACAAACCCACTGAGCATGAACACCTCATGGTCAGAGGAGAAGATAGATATCAGTAGTGGGATAAAGGTGGATCCACCACAAACAACCGATGAGCGTGCCCAAGTCATTTTCAGTCACCACAGAAGTTTCAGTAGCGGTTTGCTATGAACGTTTAACAAAGCAGCAGGATGTGAGATAGCAGTAGGGAGGTGCTGTTCATGAAGATGGACTTACTCTGGATCGTCCTCATTTTCCTCCTCAAGGATGTTGGGCAGTCTGTTGAGAACAAACAGCAGGACAGTGTTTGTCTGTGTGTACTTGTGGTATCTAGTGTATAACCGAGTCTATCTCAGATTCAGCTTTTCTTTAAAGAGAAAAGAATCAGCCGATGCTGTGAGATACTTTAGCTGTTTCTGTTAGAATTGGCACTGCATTGGCTGAAATAATACAAGCTCAAAATCAGGGTGTGTCTCATTAGTTCCTGAGATGCTGACAGTTCATAGAAGCAGGGTTTAAAATGACTGTGGACACATTTGTATGAGCTGTGTGTGTTCATGTGACTTACTGCTCGTTGGACTCTGGTAGTGTTTCTATGATGATCTTAGCCGAATGCTCCACCTCTAGCTGTCGGACCGCCTCCTCCGCCGCCTTCCTGGCCATCTCCTCAGCGGCGCGGGCCGCCTCCAGCAGATGGTGCTGCTGCAGTCTGTGGACACGAAAGAGCTCAGATACTCACCAACACTACAGGGAATTACACTTTTAAATGTAGAATCTGAACAAAGGAAAGACAAAGCCTGGCTGGTGTCACATCCAACAATAACAAAGGCCAAACAAAGAGGGGTCAGTGACCTGTCCTCCATGTGAACCAGAACCTCATCTCCAGCCTCTGTCTTGATGTCCATCGGTGGACTACACTGATCCACTTTGGTCACCGCTGCATCTCCTGTCTGCAACCAACCGGAGAGAGAGATCAAATTATCTTCACATGGAAACATCTGTGTCGAGTACTACTTCAGTACCAGTCTGAATATTGAAACGAGAAGTCAGCGTTTATTTTATTATGTAACTTGTGTACTTCAGTAACTTCACTTCTGCGGTTATTTTAACCCAAACGACTTCTTTTCCTGAACCTAAGTACTTTTGTTGCACAGACCTAACAGATGTTTCATGTAATGAGTAAACATTGACATGTGTGGCTGACTTTTGTAGGAACATGCATGAAAAATGAGGAGTAACATTTCATAGGATATACAAATCATGCATGATGATACGTTGGCTTTAAACACATCACTGAAAAAATCCATTTTATTTAGGCCTTTACAAGTAGCTAGCTCCTTGTGTTAGCTTGTTGTAGCTGCTGAAGTACCACAGTACCCTTTAAAGTATGGCTTACCCTGGAACTACAGTGGTACTATTCTTAGTTTCATGGTCCGACTCTGCTACCACAGCTCCTTTCTAATTACTCTGGTTAA
This sequence comes from Anarhichas minor, assembly GCF_050575085.1. Taxonomy (NCBI): domain Eukaryota; kingdom Metazoa; phylum Chordata; class Actinopteri; order Perciformes; family Anarhichadidae; genus Anarhichas; species Anarhichas minor. The sequence continues at coordinate 187,057 of NW_027466569.1, read as the reverse complement.
CATTATAACATGCATGTTAACAACTAATATAAACATGCTACCATTAGCATGTTAGCATGTTTATATCTGTATTATGCTCCGAGTAGAATGCTCAGAAAGGGTCGGTACTCACCAGATCCTCTGTCTTCTGTGACTCGTCTCTAACCTCCTTCTGCTTCACCTCTTTGTCCTCGTCCTGTCCCATTTCCTCCAGCACCAGGTCCGTCTTCTTCTGTACAATGTTTACTGAATGCCACATGACAGAAGATATATCACAATCAGAATCAGAACCGTTTATTGCCATGGTATGTTGCACATACAAAGAATTTGACATGACGGGTGGTGCATAACATTAAACAATCAACAACAATCAACACAGTGCAAAAAGTAGAAACATATTAAAATTTACAGTAAAATATAAAATAAAGTGCACAAACGAACAGATAACAGAACTATAAACAAGTGAGATGTAAGTGCAGTGTAAAAGTGTCGAGTTTATTTAAATAAGAAATCTAGAAGGGATGTGCAGGGGAGTGACTGGTAGGAAATTGTCCTGGGGATGTCAGAGTCAGTGGGGGACCCGGGGTTTGTTGATGAGCCCAACTGAAGAAGGGAAAAAACTGTTCATGTGGCGTGAGGTCTTGGTCCTGATGGACCTCAGCTCTCAGCAGAGCGAATGATGCGCTGCAGCCTGCCCTTGTCCTTGGCTGTGGCTGCAGCGTACCAGACCGTGATGTAGTGATGTACTTCAGGAGCTTGATGGACTGGTGACTGGAGGTGCAGCTGTTGGTGTACAGGGAGAAGAGCAGAGGGGAAAGAACGCAGCCTTGGGGGGAACCGGTGCTGATGGTCCGGGAGACTGAAACGTGTTTTCCCAGCTTCACGTGCTGCTTCCTGTCAGACAGGAAGTCTGTGATCCACTTGCAGGTGGAGTCGGGCACGTGCAGCTGGGAGAGCGTGTCATGCAGCAGAGACGGGATGATGGTGTTGAAGGCAGAGCTGAAGTCCACAAACAGGATCCTGGTGTAGGGTCCTGAGGAGTCCAGATGCTGGAGGATGAAGTGAAGGGCCATGTTGACTGCATCGTCTACAGACCTGTTGGCTCTGTAGGTGAACTGCAGGAGGTCCAGGATTGGGTCAGGGAGGGTTTTTAGGTGGGACAGGACAAGGCGCTCAAAAGACTTCATAACCACAGAGGTGTATATATCTATATACACATGTGTGTGTGTATCTCTTGCATACATAACCACACTGGAAATTATAAATTCATGTCGCAGATAAAGAGAATTTATGATTCTGGCTATTTTTGTCTATTTTCTGGAATAAATGAGAATCTGATTCAATATAATTTGATCAAAGAATTCATTAATTAATCTGTTTTTGAACCTTAAGAGATACATTAAAATGAAAATGAGTAAAAATCAATATAACAAACACACAGATGAAAATCTGATGCCATCTGCAATGCAAACACTGTGGAGGTTTACATTACATGCTTACAGAGTATCATTTACAGGTTTGGACATTTAATAATTGTTTGATAGACTCATTGATTGATTGATTTCTATTTCCTGCACAAATTTTCCCCCAATTTCTTTATTTTCATAAACATACAGGAAAATGCTTTAGTGAGTTGCAATCCTTAATTAGCTGCCTTTATATCATCAGCAAAAGTCTATTAAATAGAAACTATTGGCAGCCCAGATTCCAGATCTGTCACTAATAGCTCATGTGAGTTTCCAGTATGAAGAAGCTCCAACGGCAGAATAATCAGTCTGTCCTTTTATTATGTGGTATAAAATAAAGACTTGGTGGTTTGTCATAATCCATTCTGTGAGATACAGAGATTTAGATTTAGATATATGTATGTTCATTATTAGCAAAACCAGAGAGATTACTGAAGAAAACTAATTTATGCATCTCATACAATCATCTTCCAGATGTACACATGTTCAAATATGTGTAAAAACAAATCATTTATATTTCATCCCTTTAGGTTCTTCAGTAAGAAAAGTTCATAAATAAAAAATACGCAAAGCACTTCTTTTTATCGCTGTCTAGAGTCTGTGTGTCTGTCTGTCTGTCTGTCTGTGTGTCTGTCTGTCTGTCTGTCTGTGTGTCTGTCTCTCTGTCTGTCTGTCTGTCTCTCTGTGTGTCTGTCTCTCTGTCTGTGTGTATGTGTGTGTGTCTGTCTGTCTGTCTGTGTGTGTGTCTGTCTGTCTGTCTGTCTGTGTGTCTGTCTGTCTGTCTGTCTCTCTGTCTGTGTCTCTGTCTGTCTGTTTGTCTGTGTCTCTGTCTGTCTGTGTGTCTGTCTCTCTGTCTGTCTGTGTGTCTGTGTGTCTGTCTGTGTGTCTGTCTGTCTGTGTCTCTGTCTGTCTGTCTGTCTGTGTGTCTGTCTGTCTCTCTGTCTGTCTGTCTGTGTGTCTGTCTCTCTGTCTGTGTGTCTGTCTGTCTGTGTCTCTGTCTGTCTGTGTGTGTGTGTGTCTGTCTGTCTGTGTCTCTGTCTGTCTGTGTGTGTGTGTGTCTGTGTGTGTGTGTGTCTGTGTGTCTGTGTGTCTGTCTGTCTGTCTGTCCTTCAGTCAGTGTCAGTGTGAGTGACTCTGTCCTGCTCTTCCTTCTCCTTTTATTTTAAGGGGCTCTTGCCGCCTTTCCCCCCTGAAACAGAAGGAGAAGAGCAGCGCGGTTAGAGTCCGCCTCATCACTGACACCAACCGCTGCCAATCAATACTAGCAAAGCCCATCAATCTACCAATCAATCAATCAGTTAGGGAGTCATTAACACCTGGACCACACCCAACAGTGATGTCACAGTGTACCGACACACCCTGGAGTACACTTCTACATCACTGCAGCAAGGTGAGGAGTTCTAAATATGGTTTAAATAAGTTTCAACACTGGAAGTTAAAGAAAGATAAATGAATCTCAGTCATGTTTGATTGATTTGATTTGATTTCAGCATCTGGTTTGGCCTTTCACAGTGTTGCTAATCAAACGTTTGGTGAATCCAAAGTGTTGCTCCAGTCCCCTTTTTGATAATGATGCTACTCCAAGCTGTTCCTCTGCACTTCTAAACATCTTCCTGTCCAAACGTCATAGTGAAGCCGTGTGTGCAGCATCTGTTTATTACCTGCATATTGTATTTATATACTAACAAAAGCCAGCTGCCAACAGCTCTGTGGAATTACTCTCTAAAATACCCAGAAACCAGAGCAACGTGATGCTGATTGTGGGCTTCATGTGATAGTTACCGATAGAAAAGGTTCTACTCACTGTTCTGCACCTCGTCGCTGTCTGCGTCCTGCATGAGGAGAACAAATATTATGACGACATGTTGGGGTCTGCTGTCCTAACGAGGATTCATACGTATGAGAGGAATCATACCTGCTTCTGGACCGGCTGAGGCAACATGCGTCCAAACTCGCTGACGATCCATCCCATCATACTGTCAACACACAGAGACGGATTAGACCACATGTCCTCAAACATTTGTCCTAAACTTAGATCCTCTAACACTTTCACATTGTGTACACAGTGTTACATATGAATCTGTAGTTGAGGGTAAAATATCTACAAACAGTTAGCATAGCAAATGTAAGCTGTTTAGCAAATTTGATGTCATGAGAGTTGTTTCTATGTTTCTACCAGTGTATTTATATTTTATGTATTTATTCATCCAGCCATTTGATATACGGTTTGTTTCCTGGAAAGTCCTTTACTTTTTCAGTTTTCCAGTAGAAGAACCCCAGTTCAGCTTTGTGCTCTAATGTTGTTGTGTTTTTATGTTAATTAATAGGAAGCAAGCAATCAAACAGAAACCCCTGCACACACACACACACACACACACACACACACACACACACACACACACACACACACACACACACACACACACACACACACACACACACACCAGGCAGCTTGTCCTAGAGACCAGGACTATAATAGCACCTTCACCGGACCTGGTTCTACTTCTGGGTGCAGCTAGAAGTCCTCTGCCTGATTGGAAGTCAGAATTGTATTGAGGAACCAAAACATTAAGTGCCTTATAGAATATTAGCAGGATTTTAAAGTTGATTCTGTATTGTATCAGGAGCCAATGGGAGCCTGGCTACTGCATTTTAAATGAGCTGGAGCTAATCCTATTTGGATAATCCTGCATATAACATGTTAGAGTCCAACCTGCTACATTCAGATATGAATGGAGCAATGGCTCCTGGTAGGGTCTCCCAAAGCAAAGTGGTCTCTGTGGAGGGGACAAAAGCCACTCACTGACCCTATATGAATCAGCCAGAAAAGAGTGGTTGCACCTCGCACAGGTAAAGGGAAACAGGGGCCCCCTTCTGGAGCCAGACCTGGGAGGGAGCTTCCCTCTTAGCACATGGGGCTCTGCCGAGCACAGCCTCTAAAATCGACATGGAGCTGCTGCCCTGGGGTCCCACCACATGCAGGGATGATGTCTGGGTCAGCTGCATTGTGAGCCAAGTAGCAGCTAAAAGCGGGGACCTAGGCATACTGACCCCCGTCATCGTAGACTGGCTCTAGGAACGTAGAACGTCACCTCTCTGGTGGGTAAGGAACTGGAACTGATGCGGTGGGGGCTGTCCTCTAAAGGCCGCCAACTGGGGACTCTATAGTTCTCCTCCGTGACTCCAATGCTCACATGGGCAATAATGGAGTAACCCGGAGGGTGCTGATTTGGAGGAACAGCCTTCCTGTGGTGGTTTGTTATTGGATCTTCTTTGCTGGTCATAACAAACACCTTGTTGGAGCATAGAGCGGTTCATAAGTGTACTTGGTACCAGAACACCCTCGGCCAAAGATCGATGGTCGACTTTGTGGTCGTATCATCAGATCTGCGGCTGTATGTCTTTGATCAGATAGATCAGATGGGGGGGGGAGGCTGCAAGACAGACCAGGTAAACCAAACCTTTTGGTTGACCTCAAGGAAGTTCTGGCTCAGGCTGTGTTCAACAGAGGAGGAGAGCTGCAGACCCGCAGAGAGATTATGTGTTGGAGAAACAGCATTATCACATTGCTTAGCCTCGCCGGGAAAGTGGGTCCTTAGTCTGGGACGGGCGGTTCTGTGCGGTGCCAGCAGTGATGAAGACGTTGCACCGGACCGTTGTGGTGAAGAGGAAGCTCCCTTTAGAGCTTTTCCCTGCATGTCCTACTGGTAAGACGCCCTGGAAGAGCTGGAAAACGTCTGGAATACCCTGCTGCCCCCATGACAGATGATATACTGTATGACGGATGATGGATGGATAATAAATAAAGAACTCAAAGCTCTTTAACTCTACATTACATCATGCAACCATTCACACCCATTCATACACTGATGACAGGTTCTACCATGCAAGGTGCCACCTGCCCATCAGGACTCTAACTAACATTCATACACAGCAGGAACAGCCTGCGGGAGTCGTTTTGGGTAAAGCGTCTTGCCGAAGGAAACATGGACATGGACTAGAAGAGCCGGGGATCGAACTGCTGACAGCCTGATGGATGGATGATGCAGGATGGATGGATATTTTTAAGGTAATAAAACGCTGTATTGATGATGTTGGTAATGTGGATAAAAGTATCCAAAATAATACCAAGGTTTCTGACTCACTATTTCAGAAACAATGATGCTAAATGTGAATAAATATCCTGTTTCTGTCTTTTAGGACCAACTACGAGTATCTTTTAATATCTCCCTCTTGAATTATAGTTTTCATAATGTTCTTCAATCCACTGACAAAGATTCACTAACTTTTCAGTGTCAGCAGCAGGTTTTGGAGCCGGAGCAGGTTTTGGAGCCGGAGCAGGTTTTGGTGCCTCTACTGTAGAAACAAAGAGGAGAGTCTCAGGTCAGCAGAGTTTATCCTCACTCTGAGGTAAATACATGTCGAGATGATTTGATGATGACCTGCAGTTGAAGCCGGAGCATCAGTCTTCTCGTTGACTTCAGTCTTTGAGCGAACATGAATCTCCGGCTGAGAAACCACCTTCTCTAAACCGTGTTTAATCCAGTCGATCATCCTGTCAGTCACACAAACACAAATGTGTTCAAATATCACAAATACATTACTGACCAAAAACCCATTTATTGACTGGAGGAGGCCACCAAAACAATAATGTGACAGATCTCAGGTCTGGTGAGCTACTCTAATCACATTGTACCTCGACCTCTAAATAAACAAACATATATATCTGATGTCAGTACAGTAGATACGTATCTCATTGCTATGAGACCTTAACTTGTTCCCTGTGTGGTTGAGACAGTCAGCTGTTTCTAAAAACACGTTTTGGTTGGTTTCCAAATGGCTCCAGGTTTACAGCTCATTAGATTTAATCTGATCACTGAGCTTGTTGTTGAGCTGATATTATTTACCTGCTGTTTCCTGCTTAACAACCTTCCTTCTTGGAAGGAGAAGAGTGGTTATGAGGTGTAAGCCGCCGTACATTTAAATGAAATCAACGTGACAGTATGTCTGATCTGATCTGAAAACATGGAGTCAGCTGATGACTCTTTGAGTCCCACGAGGTCTAAATACAGTTTGAAAGGACGGAGTTTATTTAAACGGCAGGCTCTGGAACTCCAGGGTATCTGGATGTCTAGAAAGATCTCAGTGGGTAGAGCGGGTGGTCCTTTAACCACGAGGTCGGAGGTTTGATCCCGGTTCCTACTGTCTACATGTCCAAGTGTCCTTGAGTGAGACACTGAACCTCATGTTTCATGTACGTAAACGTTTTCTACTGGTTACAACACGTTTGTGTCAGGAGAAGTTCTTCACCTCTAAACTAACTGTTCAGTCAAACAGTCTGCACTTCTGATCAATAATCAATAATCATACCGACCCGACTGGTGTTCCACTTTGATCGCTTTGATTGTGAAAACATTCTGTGAGCTCTTAATAAGAACTTATGTTTAACACACACACACACACACACACACACACACAGACCTGGGTGGGAGGGGCTTGTTGTCCTCTCGGGTTGATCCCACCTCCACCACAGTGACCTGAAGCTCTGCAGCTGAGAGAAACCAGTGATTTATTGACTCTGTTTAATTCATTTAAGGTCTCAGCTGATTATCCTGATGGGTTCTCACCTGTTGCAGCTGCTGTTTGACGCACCTGAAGAGAAACAAACACACAAGGTCACATGACCAGCGGACCGGGAGCGTGGGAGGTTTCTAAGATGGAGGTTTAAAGTTTATAATGTCATCAGGGTTTCCTATGACATCATCATAACAGAACGGCTGCTTTAGAAACTTTTCACCAGGTAAGGTGCATCATGGGAAGTGTAGGATCCCTTTTATATATCTACATGTTCTTATTAAACATGTTTTAATATTTAAACTTAACATATTTTGTTAAATAATGAAAAACGCACCCACAATTCTTTAGTTTAGTTTGACTTCAGATTTTAGGGTTAGTGAAATAACTTTGATTAATCCTGAAAACTCTGAATAATTCTGAAAAGTTAAATATTCCACGCCAGAATATTTATGATTAACTCTGATTTTTGGTACTTTTTGGGATTAATCAATATTCTTCAAGGTGATTGTGAGTTGTATCATTCTGAAGAGGTCTATTTCCTAAAATGGAAAAAGACTGCAGTCATTTTCATGTGAATAAGAATTGATCTTATTTTAGATCAAGCTGGTTCATTAAGTCAACATGAATTTCAATCAATTGCTGCCCAAATAACCTCAGTTTCAGGAGGTGTAATGACAGACAGCCATCCTCTTGCTCCCTAATACAAGTCACATGAGTGTGTTCCTCAACTGTATTCATGCAGGACGTCCTGTAGCTAGGACCTCATGTACCTCAGTGGGCGGCTGAGCCGGTGATGTCTCCTTCCTGTTCACATCAGGCTGAGGGACGACTTTCTCCAAACCCTGAGCGATCCAAGCCATCATCCCTGTTCTGAGGTAAAAGACAACAGGAAACAGCATTGGTGTGTTTGACCACCAGAGGACGAGAAATCAATATTATTATAAGGATCATCTTATAATAAGGATCATGTGATCAACGAAAGCAGCTGATGGCTTTGGGCCACTTTCAGTTTCTTTATTTCTGGTTATGACTGAACAGAATATGTCATTCTGTTGAATTCATGACAACTGAGTGATGGAATGAAGGTGAAATGTAAAGTACCACTGTGCTTTTAGGGTTGTTTATGAAGTAGCTCACTATTTGGCAGTCTGCCTCTAAATGGCTTTATGCAGTAGCTCAGTATTGGGCAGTCTATCTGTTGATGGGTTCATAAAGAGCTCACTATTAGGTCATGATTACTCACTCTTCTTCAGGTTTACTGTCGTCCAGAGAGAAGAAAGAACAGAGGGAACAAACTCATTTTGTTGTTGTCTGTCAGTAAACCGGAACAGACTAGAGACTCAGTTTCTTATTTAAATACTTGAGGTAGGAGTCAGACTTATGTCTGGACTGAGACGTCACAACCACAAAAGCCAGTCCAGGACCTCAGGACAGTGTTCCGACATCAGGGGTCACAACAGATTAACTTCTAGTCCACCATCTCACCAACATGAACAACTGTCCAAGTCAAGTCTCAACTCTTTGAAACAAGTCCAAGTAAAGACAAACAGATCAAATCAAGTCTCAGGTTTAATCAAATCAAGGCCAAGTCAGGTATTATATTTTATCTAAACAAGTCTGAGTTAAGCAAATCCAAGTCAAGTCTCAAGTCTTATTATAAAGGTCCAGATCAAGTCTTATCAAAGCACAAGTAAGTCAGGTCTAACGTTTCATCAAAACAAGTCCAAGTAAAGACAAAAGTCTTTTCAAAAGAAGTCGAAGTCAAGTCTTGTTTTTTTAAAGAAAGGTCGGATCAAATTAAGTCCAAGACAAGACCCACGTTTATCAAAGTAAGACCAAGACTCATGTCTTATCATAGCAAATCCAAAACAAAACTGCAAAACTTAGCTCACGATCAAAGCAAGTCTAAGACTAGTCTCATGTATTATCAAAGCAGGCCTAAGACAAGAATCAAGTCTTATCAAATTAAGTCCAAGACAAGACTCAAGTCTTATCAAAATGATTTATTATGTCTTATTTAGTTGGTTTCTTGTGGTTCAAATGTTTGACACACACACTCACACACACACACACTCACACACACACACACACACACACACACACACACACACACACACACACACACACACACACACACACTCTCTCACACACACACACACACACACACACACACACACACACACACACACACTCTCTCACACACACACACAAACATTCAATATTTACCTGGTTGTTGTGTTTTCGACCTGTGAACAGAGGTGATGAGGAAAGGATAAAACATTACCAGGACATACAGGTGACCTGAACTCACAATGAGTCTCAGTTGTAACATCTGATCCCGGTTCATTACCTTATCCTCACCTTGGTGGTGGAGTTAGCTCGACTCAGCTTTGGTAAGACTGCAGGTTGGGGCAGAGCGCCGCTGATCCACATCAGCACACCAGGCTGAGAGCCAGGTGCTGGACTGAGGACATACAATTCAGAGTTTTAACATTTCAATTCACTCACAGTTAGTTTTGAACTGAAACGGAAAAACCAAATCAATTGAAATGAATTAATTAAAGTAAAAGCCTTGTTATGTCAAAGACATGGCTCAAATCAAGGTATGCAAATTTAAGTAATACAAGGTTAACATATATCTCATATCAGTGAGGAAAACTGACAAATCCTATCATGACTTTGGTTTTAATAAACTATCATGACTTTGGTTTTAATAAACTATCATGACTTTGGTTTCAATAAACTATCATGACTTTGGTTTTAATAAACTATCATGACTTTGGTTTTAGTAAACTATCATGACTTTGGTTTTAATAAACTATCATGACTTTGGTTTTAATAAACTATCATAACTTTGGTTTTAGTAAACTATCATGACTTTGGTTTTAATAAACTATCATGACTTTGGTTTTAGTAAACTATCATGACTTTGGTTTTAATAAACTATCATGACTTTGGTTTTAGTAAACTATCATGACTTTGGTTTTAATAAACTATCATGACTTTGGTTTTAGTAAACTATCATGACTTTGGTTTTAATAAACTATCATGACTTTGGTTTTAATAAACTATCATGACTTTGGTTTTAGTAAACTATCATGACTTTGGTTTTAATAAACTATCATGACTTTGGTTTTAGTAAACTATCATGACTTTGGTTTTAATAAACTATCATGACTTTGGTTTCTTATCATTGTGTCTTATGATTGTGGATGTCAGTATAACTCACCTGTTCTCCTCTGCTGCCTGCTGATTGAGTTTGGCCGCTTTAGGAGCTGGGAATAAAACAATGATTAATGTTTCTGTTTAGTGTGAAGAACAAAACTGAACCACATCAGTTTCACTGTGTTCATGTCTTACCCTCGTTTTTGCACTCATCTTGAAATTTTACTTTCTTTTCCTGTTGAAAACATAAAACGTAGATAAAAATACTATACATCATTTAATATTTATTTGTTGAACTGAAATACATTTCATATGTAAATTATATATTTTAAAGTCCTATTTCTGAATTCATTAACTTCACAACTGTATGTGTAGGATTCATATAAAAGCAAGAAATATCAAAATATCTACAAATTAATTGAACATGAAAGTTAAGTTTTTGACATTGGCATCTCCCAGTTGTATCAAAAAAGACACTGTAGAAGACACTCATGTTAATAAACTTAAACAACATTTTTACATCGGCTGAAAAAGACAAAATGAAAATAACAAAAACGTGAATGATAAAGGGGGTTTGACTTACAGTGACAGGCGGCGTGGTCGTGGGAAGGGGCGGGGCTGAAGCAGGGGGCGGGGCCTCTTTCTGCTCTTCAACTATTGAAGGCTGAGGCAGCTGGGGAACCACCTTGACCACCCAGCTCAACATCCTCGAAGAACAAACACACAAACAGAGAGCGTCAATGCTGGGAATGAAGTGCAACTGTCATCCAACACAAGCTGGAGGAATCTGTGTGTTTAAGGCTTAAAATGTTCTTTCTGTTTTCATGTCATCAAAAAAAGGAAAATATAAATACCTGGAACTTTTTATGTTCCAAAAAAAAGAGCAACCTAGAGAAAACCTAGAGTGACCTAGAGCAACCCAGAGCAACCAAAAGTGACCTTGAGCGACTAAGAGCAACCTAGAGCAACCACAGAGAGCCATAGAGAGACCAAGAGCAAACTCAGAGCAACCATAGAGCGATGTAGAGAGACCAAGAGTAAACTTAGATCAACCTAGAGCAACCTAGATAGACCAAGAGCGAATCTAGAGCAACCTAGAGAGACCCAGAGCAAACCTACAGCAACCTAGAGCGACCTAGAGCACCATAGAGAGACCTGGAACAACCTAGAGAGACAACGAGCGAACCTAGAGCAACCTAGAGCAACCTAGAGCACCATAGATAGACCTATAGAGCAACCTAGAGAGACGACGAGCGAACCTAGAGCAACCTAGAGAGACCTAGTTTGAAGGGAAACTGACCAAGCGTCAGTATTTGATTTGAAAACGTGTTGGTTGTGTATTTTGGAAACTTTAAAAAAATTAAATCCTGTGAGGCTCATCAACTGGAATATAAATCAGTAATCATCTCTATAAAGTTTACATCTGAGCCGTCTGTGGTCGGTGCTTAAAGGTGTTTCGATCAGGTCTGGCTGAGTGTCAGCCTCAATCACAGCGGACTGCTCATGACCCTAATCCACCACAGACTGCAGCTGTGTCACGGTGCTACTGGACGTACACAACTGGTGGCCAGTTTGTCACGTACACTTTAACTTGTTACCAGTCAGACAATTAATTAATTAGCCAGTCAGGTGACCAGTTAACCAGTTAGCTACCCAGCCAGTCACTGGAGACATGACATCCAGTTCACCAGCAGCAGATGTTGATTCATCTCACTTTGGTCTGGATGAATTTGGTTGAGTGTCGGGACCCTCGGCTGTGTTCCAGGACCGAAGGACTGGATGTGAGCCGGATCTGGACCGTATATGGCAGCCTGATTGGTTCGATGTTGACCATCTGGATATGAGAGGTCCATCAGACCATCAGGTCAAAGGACAGCTAACAGGATTCAGGTTGTTGTTGGTCCAAACCTTTCTGGTTTCCTGTAACGCTTTTGTTAAACCTGTATGAAGATGGTCAGTGTGTTATTGACCCACAGTCAGACCAGAATCAGATCTCTGATTACAGACTGATGAGACGAGTGAGCACTTCTTAAAGCCCTTCACTTGTTTTCTTAACTCACATTTTCTATTAAGGCTCTCCAACCATGCTTCAGTTCTAGTTTAGCTCAAACAAAAACAAACATTCACTGCACGTTTCAGATCAACCAAAACTGAACCAAAAGAATCCAGCAGACAGAACAACTAATCCACTGTCCTCTACAGCGTTTCCACGGCGGCTGCCGGCGTCTATGGAGCCGTTGTACTTTGGGGTGTAGTGTAGACGTGTGTGGTCTATGTGCTGATGGTCTCTGGTCCTACCTGAGGTGTTCAGTCAGGGTCCAGCAGCATCCCTCAGACCTGCAGTGAAGAAGCTGTGAAGACCTGCAGGGATCTGAACCCTGTGGGAAGATTATGGAGGAACTCTGCTAACAGGATTACTGAGGAGCTGAAGGGCAGAGTGGGATAGAGGGAGCGGGATGGACAGACGGACACGTGTAGCCTAGCTTAGCATAAAGCAGTGGGATGTTTCATTAGGTTTGTGGACAGGTTTAGCCTAGCTTAGCATAAAGCAGTGGGATGTTTCATTAGGTTTGTGGACATGTTTAGCCTAGCTTAGCACAAAGCAGTGGCATGTTTCATTAGGTCCACAGACATGTTTATCCTAGCTTAGCACAAAGCAGTGGGATGTTTCATTAGGTCCAAATAAACATTTAGTCTATCTTAGCATAAAGCAGTGGGATGTTTCATTAGGTCCACAGACATGTGTATCCTAGCTTAGCACAAAGCAATGGGATGTTTCATTAGGTCCAAAGAAACGTTAAGCCGAGCTTAGCACAACGCAGTGGGATGTTTCATTAGCTCTGTGGACACGTTTATCCTAGCTTAGCACAAAGCAGTAGGATGTTTCACTAGGTCCACAGACACGTTTAGCCTAGCTTAGCACAAAGCAGTTGATGTTTTATTAGGTCCACGGACATACAGTATTTAGCCTAGTTTAGCCTAATATTTAGCCTAGTTTTTTACTTCGAGATGTCAGCCAAGCACGCAGCGATGCGTGCCTCCACTTGAGTGTCATCTTCAGTAGATCCAGTAATAATCCTTTAAATCGTGTTTATTCACATTGTTGTTTTTAGAATACTTGAGACTGTATTTATTCCCATTGTTGTTTTTAGAACACTTTACACTGTATTTACCCCCGCCCGACCACTTCGCTCTGCTGCCTCGAGGCGATTGGTTGCCCCGTCGCTCAGAGGTCCCTGCGGCCGATCGACCTGCTCGCGGCTGTTTTCTGTCCTGGCCCCTCAGTGGTGGAATGAACTCCCCACTGACGTCAGGACAGCAGAGTCGCTGCCCATCTTTCGGCGCAGGCTGAAAACTCACCTCTTCAAGAAGGCCTACTCTGAACCTTCCACTTAGCACCTACTTAGCATTTATTGTATTCATACTAGTTTGTTGCACTTATTGCATTTGTTTGTTTCTGCATTTGTTTGTTTCTGCACTGTACTTCTGCTCTGGTTTATGCTCTTAGATGCTTGTTTGAAGAAAGGAGATGCACTTATAACTTCTGGTGACCAGTAGTTCTCTTGAAAACCGATGTTGAATTCACTTATTGTAAGTCGCTTTGGATAAAAGCGTCTGCTAAATGACTGTAATATAATGTAATTTATTAGGGCCCGAGCACCGACGTAGTCGGAGCGGAGGACCTATTGTTATTCGATTGTTTATTATTATTATTTCGTGTCTTTCGTCGCAAAAAGGAGGTGCTTGGGATGCTGGAAACAGGAAGTTGTTGTAACTCGGCCGTACATTGTCTAATCTGCTCCAAATCTCTCATATGTCATAACATCCTGACTCGGAACACATCTGTAAGACAATTTAGAATCATAGTAATAGCGCCACCTAGTGGCAACCGGACCTTGCAGGTTTTGTACTTTGACATCCTGCTCCTCACAGATTAATCAGATCCCTCTCAAATGTTGTCAGAAAAGTCTTAAGACCTTGATAATGCTTCAATGTGAAGATTGTAAGACGTTGTCGAAGGGCGGCGACGTGGCGGCTCGGCGAATTTCGATCCTTCGCCATGAAGAAATAAACTGATGTAACTCGACTCCACATCATCAGATCTTTACCAGATTTCACATGTTTGATTAGACTCCAGTCCTGAAGACATCTGCAGGCCAATTTTGAATCATAGTCATAGCGCCACCTACTGGTAACAGGAAGTTAAAGTCTTTATACTTTGGCTTGTTTCTCTTAGTAGGTAAATTAGATCAACATCAAATTAGTTCCACACAAATATAAGAAGTTCATAATGCCAGTTCATGAAGCTTTTGATGTTTCGTCGAACCCCGTCGCCGTGGCGACGCAGTCTTCGCCGTGAAAAACAAAGGTAATTTTGAGGGGCTAAAAATGCTCGAAACATAAGCAAACTTGGCACACACATTTAAAATCCTGAATGTAGTTACCTGATGTGATTTTAATGCTTCAGAGTGGCAAGTCGGCTCGATAGCGCCCCCTACAATATTTCAACGATGCAGCCCTCGCAGTACGTTTCACCTAGATGTATACAATTTGGTAAGCAGGTGTATCACATGTAGACTTTAAAAAAAGTCTTAGGGGTCCATGCTCTAAACCCAACCGGAAGTCAGCCATTTTGAATTTTGTATGAATTTCTCGCGTTGTTTTTTTTCCATTTCCAGGTGCTGTACTACGAACTCCTCCTAGGGAATTAATCCGATCAGTTTAGAATTTGGTCAGAACAATCTAAAGACCTTAGCGATTAAAAGTTACTAAAAGCTTTAGGTTTCAACGAACGACGTGGATATGGTGTGATGGCCATTTTACATGGTTTGCCATCCATCAAGCTGCTGTAATTCGACTGTACTTTGTCAAAACTGTCCCAAACTTGACATGCTTGTTGACTGTCATGGCTTTAGGACTTCTGCATGCCAATATTAACTCATAGTCATAGCGCCACCTGCTGATAAGCACAGACGTAAGCAGGATTCTATAATTACAGCGGCCCAAACACTGAACTTATTGAAAGGGTTTGTGGGCACACCATGAGAAAAAGACTTCTCTGATCTAAATATGTGCAAACTAAGATGCTTGGAGAGCAAACGTTAGATAACAGTGGATTTTCAAACCATGTCAGTGGGCATTAGTATAAATGATCTGTCCAGAGCTTCTTCATGAGAATCAGGTTAAACGTTACAATGAATGCTTCACACTACAATCTAAAGTTACAGAAGGACTTAAAATGAAAAGTGTTAAATTTAAGTGTTCAAGTGGCACTACTGTTTTGTTAACTTTCATGTAAGTCCAAATACAATCAGCAGGACACTGCAGGGAGTTGAACCCCATCCCAGTAAACTGACAGTCTGTTATGTTAGAAAGAAGAAAGAAAGATAGAAACCTTTTTATTGTCATATACATATACACATACACAAAATTTGACTTCTGCATTTGATCCATCCCTGTATATAGGGAGCAGTGGGCTGCCAATGACAGGCACCCGGGGAGCTGGGGGTTCAGTGTCTTGCTCAGGGACACTACGACACGTGACACGTCCCAGTCGAGGATCGAACCGTTGACCCTGCGGTTACCAGACAACCCTCTTAAGCCAGTGAGCCACGGTCAAACACTGAACTACATTCACACACATTCATTTTCTGTATTGTATCGGATGTACACTCAAAACATTTGAGGATTAAATTAAGACCTGGCAACATGATCTTGCTACGCTGCTGGTTTACGCAGGAAATATCTCACTCATGCACGCAGAGTGTGATGGTCACAGAAATTCATGGCCGTGTCACCCAGAGTCCTGCCAGTACCAGGAAATACCGTTTAACTCGTGCACGCAGTGTATGACGGTCACAGAAATGCATGGCCAGAGCCCTGCTAGTACCCTCGACGTGCGTGAAGTTGCGAGGGCCCGATCAATGCTGCTCGCAGCTTTAATTCACATTGTTGTTTTTATAACACTTTACAGTGTATTTATTCACATTGTTGTTTTTATAACACTTTACACTGTATTTATTCACATTGTTGTTTTTAGAACACGTTACACAGTATTTATTCACATTGTTGTTTTTATAACACTTTACACTGTATTTATTCACATTGTTGTTTTTAGAACACTTCACACTGTATTTATTCACATTGTTGTTTTTAGTACACTTTACACTGTATTTATTCACATTGTTGTTTTTAGAACACTTTACACAGTATTTATCCACATTGTTTTTTTAGAACACTTAAATGATTTCCTATTTTGATTCTGACATGAAGTTCTATCTCTTTGATGAAATTACGTCACAGCTTTAGACTGTGTTCGATCTCCTTCTGACTCTTCTGTACATTTGAACCTCTGCAGTGGTTTCGAAGGAACCTGATTCTGGATCCTCTGTATTTGTTCGTGGAGCTTATGTCAGCAGCTCCAGGTTAATGCTGTTAACGTGGCCCTGAGGAGGATAAGCTGCTAACGAGTTTAAGTCCAGCGTCAGCGAAACAGAGGATTGGAGCTCCCTGATCCAGATCCCAGACCTGAGGACAGACCGGGTCTGAGACCAAACATGTTCTTTACTTCTGCTGATTAAGTTCATCAGACAAACACCTCCTCATACGTCATCCTTTCTTCTTCTGTCTCTTCTTCCTCATCACACCCGTTCCGTCCTCGTCCTCTTCCTCTCCTCACTGTTCTCCACTTTTCTATGAATCTTGAATGGGGATTTAAATCCCTTGTATTTTTTTCCTGCGAGGATTCCAGATCACTTTGAAATCTGCTTTTTCTACAAAGGGAGCCTGACTCTGGTTTGGTTTGATAGGTTGTGGTTCTGTCCAGGTGGATCAGACCGCCCTCCTATGGACAAACAGTGTGTCTGCAGCCTCCTGGTGAAAAAAAAGCAATCTTTTGGTATTTTTCAAGAGAACGAAGGTTAGAAGTTGTGGCCTAAACAACCTTTCAATATCTCCAGTTTAGGTGATTTTTTTGATTTTAGAGAAGAAAGAAAAAGTGAATAAAAACAGAGAGAAAAAGACAAGAAAAGAAAGAAAGAAAAGAAAGGAGGAAATAAAGAACAAACTAGAGAGTGTATAATAAGTGTATAATAAACTATAATAAGTGTGTAATAAGTGTATAATAAACTATAATAAGTGTGTAATAAGTGTATAATAAGTGTATAATAAACTATAATAAGTGTATAATAGATTATAATAAGTGTATAATAAGTGTATAATAGACTATAATAAGTGTATAATACGTGTATAATAGATTATAATGAGTGTATAATAAGTGTATAATAGACTATAATAAGTGTATAATAAGTGTATAATAGATTATAATAAGTGTATAATAAGTGTATAATAAACTATAATAAGTGTGTAATAAGTGTATAATAGACTATAATAAGTGTATAATAAGTGTATAATAGACTATAATAAGTGTGTAATAAGTGTATAATAAGTGTATAATAAACTATAATAAGTGTATAATAAGTGTATAATAGACTATAATAAGTGTATAATAGGTGTATAATAAGTGTATAATAGACTATAATAAGTGTATAATAGGTGTATAATAAGTGTATAATAGACTATAATAAGTGTATAATAGGTGTATAATAAGTGTATAATAGGTGTATAATAAGTGTATAATAAACTATAATAAGTGTATAATAGACTATAATAAGTGTATAATAGGTGTATAATAAGTGTATAATAGGCTATAATAAGTGTATAATAGACTATAATAAGTGTATAATAGGTGTATAATAAGTGTATAATAGGCTATAATAAGTGTATAATAAGTGTATAATAGACTATAATAAGTGTATAATAGGTGTATAATAAGTGTATAATAGACTATAATAAGTGTATAATAAGTGTATAATAAACTATAATAAGTGTGTAATAAGTGTATAATAGACTATAATAAGTGTATAATAAGTGTTTCCACACAGTCGTTAAAATAAACTCTGGTTGGGTCACACACAGATACAGTCTGTGTTTCCATAGCATCCATGCCAACAGTAATCACACTTACCTCAGACCTTTGTGAACCAATCAGCTTATTGATCAATGTTTACATCTAAAGTTTTGTGCAAATTTGAAGCAGTTTTCCAGGAAACAGTAAACCATGTTTGTTTCCGTCCACTGCTGTTGTATGAATATTAGTTTATATAAATATTAAAGCACCACAGAAGAAGAAAAGAGCTCCAGTATGAATGTTTTCATGTGAGGAAGGTTACAGACTCCTCATCACTCCACATATCTCATGAACATCATGGTTTATTCACTCAGTCTGGTTATTTACACCTCAGACACGCTTTTTACTCTTATTTTAACTTTCTTTTTTCAAATTTACAGATTTTCCAATATTTCATGAGCAAATGGAGAATGCTCATGAAACAGGTGGATGGAAACGAGCAGCATAAAAGTGTAATTGGATCGTGATCTGAGGATCTACCATCCAATTACTTTTCTGGTTTCTACCTGAAAGTGACTCAGTCTTCTCACCTTCTAGGTTTCCTCTGAACATCTGTCTGATCGTCTCCAATCAAAAGCTGTGATGGTTTGTTTCATTGAATCACCTGAGAAGACGTCACTGGAAACTGTTTGGAAAAAAGAAAAGAAACTTTCTAAAAGTACATGTCAGGTGATTGGATGAACCTTCTGTCAATCAAACTCCTGATCCGTCCGGACACAAACACATCACTTAGACTGAGCAGATGTATTTTTTTGGGATCCTGGATTCTCTGGTGGAAGGTGAGTCGTGTCCTGACATCACATCTCTAATGATTCACAGCGTTAGTTACAGTTACTTACGTTAGTTCCAGCTGTCATTCATCTGGACTTCACCACGTTATAAACGTATTCACCTCTGTGTTCATCAGCAGGTTATGAAGGATGATCCAGGAAGAACTGTGGAAGTGCTGGAGAAAAGATGATTCTTGTTGTTACGGATGTTCTAACTGGAGCCACAAACCACCAGGAAACAGGAAAGATTACAATCACTTTTGCCATTTATTTAGCCAGGAAGTTATTGGATGGTGATTGCTTCTGATTTTTATGGTTCTACACAAAGAAAGAAAGAGATTACAACTTCTTGTTCAAATGATGAAGTCAGCCTTTAAATCATGCCAAATATCTTCCATTAAAGGTAACTTAAATATGGTCTATGCAATATAATTATTAGCTCAACATTTACTTCATCATAATATAACAAATTAGATCAAAGATGATCCGTTAATCATCTGAACCACATCATAATCCCAGTAAAGGAAATAATGTGCTACTTACATTGAGTAAGTAATTCAAAAGACACATGGAAACAGCAACAAACACTCATTCCAGGTGAAGGTGTTTGGAGACAAAGAGGAGGATGTCCTCATCTAGGCCTCTATTTATAAGGTAGGAGGTACTACCAAAACCACCACTTGTGCCTCTTGTGGAGAGGAGGGCAAACAGCCTGCAGTTTCTAACAATTGTCATTATTATCAAAGTTAGATTTTTCTTCAGACTATTAACCTGAACACTTCCTGTAGTGAATATTCTAATAGTCTGTTTCACACAGTATGAAATACCAAAGGCATTTATTATCTCTGCATGTGATTCAAATGTAGTGGTTCCTCCCTAAATCTGAAGCCAAACTTCTATCAGAAATTACTGAGTTCTTCTGCAGCCTTGTCCTTTCTGCAGAAGAAGAAAAACAGTTCAGGTCCCCATAAAATGAAAAGTTACGGCACTGAAAAACATGAAGAATCACATGTCAGGACTTGAGAGGAGAGTCCACTGTAAAAAAAATAGAAACAGAGAACAATAGAGCTTCCCTCACCATCAACACTGACTTTCCTCTGTAAGTCAAGAGTTATGCGTTACGTAACCGAGGAAAGAATGCAGAGTCCAGCTGATCAGAGGTTCATATTAAATCATATCATATTCTTAGGTGAAAAAGCCCAACCACCACAACCACGGGGGGGGGGGGGGGGGGGGGGTGCTCAATGCCTGACCCCAACCATCTCATGCACGAGAGTTTCACCAAGAGAGCTACTGTGAGTGTAGGAGTCACGTGACTAATGGGAACGCCTGAGGCATCAGGTGGATGGACGAATGGGGAGTCCAGAGAGTTCCTGATCCTGGGGAGGACGTCCAGACAGGAGGTAGAGCGAGATACAGAAGCCTGATGTGTTCCAGTGTGTAGCTGAGGATCTGATACTGATCTGATGTCAGTTACCTGAGGGACCAATGCACAAACTCTGTAAGGTTGATTCTCCACCAGCAGCTTTAACACTGAGCTGTCAGTTGTGTCTCTGACTTCCTGTTGTTGTGAAGTTCATCAACAGTTTAACTTCTGTCGTCTGATTGAGTCCAGCTTTAAATGTGAAGTTACAGAGTTTAAAAGAGACCAGCAGCAGGTGATTTAACTACTTATCTATCTAGACAGTGACTGATAAAGAGGGTGTGGTGGGGAGCAGTTTTATTGATCTGATCAAAGTCTTTAGGTCGCAGTAAGCCCCGCCCACTCGTACAGCATCAGGTTAGTCTTCAGGTGAATCACTGTAGGAGGTGGGAGTGGCTCGTAAATCAGGAAACTGAACCAACTGAGAAAGCTAACGCTAGCATGCTAATATCTGAAGAGTAAAGGCAGGTGATATTGATTAAGACACATCTGACCGGAAACTTGATCAGTGAAGTTTAATAATGATTTCAAATCACATTTAACCAAAATACATCAACAAACCTGAAATTATTCAAAGTTATAACTCTAACGTAACGCCAGTTAGCTTAGCATAGTCAGATATTTTCCTCTCGCAATGAACTAAATCTCAAACACAGCTTTGTAGGCACACAGAAATAAAACCGAGACTTTATCTTTCAGCCTCTCAGACGATGTTTGGAAGCTACGCTAGCGGATCGCTGTGATTGGACAGCACTACAGAGGTATCCTAGCAACAGATTTACACACGAACTACAGTCTTTACTAGTTGAGTCATTTGTTAAGTTTTAATGGTGGAACCTGATTTAGTGAATCATTGGTTTGAGATGAGTTACTGAGAACTGAGGCAGGACTTTATGTTGAAACTCTAAATCAGTTAATGGTGATACACATCACTTCCTGCATAGACATACAGTATATACAGTATGTATATACAGTATGTATATGTATATACATACTGTATATACATATACATACAGTATATTCCCAAAGGTCAAGAGGTGCAGAATGGTCTGGATGAATGAAATCCTGCGGTGGACTGATGCATATGAGGATAGCTCCCAGATGTCCACAGAGAGACAACAATCAGCTCACCTGCTCATCAACTATCAGCTCTGGTTTAGAAACAAAGAGATGAAACTGTTTCAGACGTCCTTGTATACTTTAATGGACACCGGCCAAAACACTCAGGAAGCAGCATTGTAATGGAGGCAGGAAGCAGGCGAGGTGATCTGAACCTCAGTGAGGAATTTATGTCCATTTGTTCAGTCTGATGTGTAAAAGTTTTGTCCACTGAGTCATCCACTCAGACCATGTGTGTGTGTGAGTGAGTGTGTGTGTGTGTGCGTGTGTGAGCTGCTATTTAAACACCACACCCTGTCCTGTCCTGGATCATAACGGAGCTGCTGCTGCTCGCTGCCTCACTGCTGCTGCTTCTGTTAAAGGTAAGGAAACAGAAAACACACTTACAACTTCACTAAGAGAACACAGCCTGTAACTCCAACACTACACACACGACACACAGCATTTAGGTGCTTTTGGTATTTTAAACTGCAAGAAAACAAGTCATTGAGTCTCAGTGAGTCCGTGGAGAATCTATGCAGAGCTCAAATCTCCCTCAGGAGACTCGTCTGAAACGTTGCTGATGTGATACGAGCTGGACGATGGGTGCAGCCGGCTGCAGTCTGCAGACCCTCTGTGGCCTCCTGTTATTACCAGAGTATCATGTTCATGTCACATTCAGCGGGAGGATCAGAGATGACTTCTCTGGAAGCAGAAACAAAGAGACTGAACAGAAACAGCAGCAGTCTACAGTTTATTGTCTCCTTCTCTTCATCTGCTCCTGGTCCTGGTCCTGGTCCTGGAGGTCCTTAAAAAAGACATTAACAACAAAATGAATCCATTCATAAACATTCAGGAATCAGAAAAAAGACTTGACTCACCAGAGGATCTCTTATAGTCTTTGTTGGTACATGTGCTGCAGCATGCTGGATCAACTGGAGAGATTTAGGAGACTTATTAGAGCAGCCTGATAATAAGGAATCACAGTAATCTAGTCTAGAGGTAACAAATGCATGAACTCATGTCAATGATGAGTCAGAAGAAGAATCCGATTATTTGGGAACAAAATGTTCAGTTCTGCAGTGAAGAATTTGAGTCTCTTTTACTTTCAGTGGTTGAAAACAAACAGAAAGACTTATGGGTTCATTTACCAGGACCAGGACCAGCATGTGACTCACTCGTAACACAGCTAACATCCTTGAACCCAGAATGCAACACTCACTCTGTCATTTATGAGAGCATGCATGATAAGAAACACACAGTTGATGCTCTTGATAATATTATTTCAATAAAACTCTACTTGGCTCCATTTGTTTCTAGTTTCATCTAAATTGTTACCGGTTGATAAATATTGCATCAATTTACAATTTCCTGCTTTGAGAACATGAATATCTGAGATGAGTTCCTTTAAACTCCAACAAGTAGTTCTGCCTGTTGGACTGTTTGTCTCAGCTGTTGCTAGGTAACGCTTTCACAACCTTCCTGTTAAAGTTTCGTAAAGTGTCAAAGGTCGAGAGAGCGTTCCAGTTCTTCTAAAATGTATTAAATCACAATAACTTCATGGTTTATGGCTTCATAACTACGTAACACTTTACAGTTTGATTCAATTGCATTTCTTTGAAGTTCAGTGTGTGTGTATGAGTGTGTGAGTGTGTGTGTGAGTGCGTGTGTGTGTGCGTGTGTGTGTGTGTGAGTGTGTGTGCGTGTGTGTGTGCGTGCGTGTGTGTGTGTGTGTGCGTGTGTGTGAGTGCATGTGTGTGTGAGTGTGTGTGTGTGTGTGCGTGTGTGTGTGTGTGTGTTACATAGCAGCCTCCATACTTCTTCAGATATGTGTGCTTTGTGATCTCTCTTATCTGCTGCCCCACCCTCAGCACGTCCTGGTCCATAAATCAAACACACCTCTCTGCAGCGTTTACAGTCTGCTGGATTCTGAAGCTTTCAGTGTTCACAGACTTTTGTTTGCTCGTTTTTTCACTTGGAAAAGTTTGAGTATGGAGAAACAGCAGGTGTTTCTCACGTCTCCATGCATCTCTGGTGGTCCTTTTAATTAATAAATGAGTCTACTGGCAGAACATTAATTGTTGACTATCAACTCTTTTGATAACCAGTTCATCTTTTGAGTCACTTTTCAAACTAAAACATCTGCTGGTTGCAGCTTCTCAAAAGTGTTTCCTGGTATGTTTCATTAAAAAGATAATTAAACAAAACATTTTCTCTGGTGGTTCTCAGAGCAAACGATTCATTGATTGACCGAGAAAAGAATCAGCAGAAGAATCCTTTTCATCCACCTGTGTTTTTCAGTGAATTGTGAGAAAGCTCTACATTCTGCTGAAGTGGAAGAGAAGTGATAATGATGATGATGATGATGATGTAACAGAAGTTGTCTGTGTTTCCTCCCTGCAGGTCGACTCAACATGGCGATGGTGTCTGAGTTTCTGGGTCAGCTGACGCTGTCGTATGGAGCGGTGAGTCACACAGGAAACATATTTATATATATATACTGTATATATATATATATTATCAGGACACGTATGTCCATACTGTCATATCTTTACTGCCCTCATAGAGCAGATAAAGGTGTGGTTTGTTCTCCACCCACAGTTCACCTGAACAGTCAGACACCTGATAACCTGAAGGCTGATCAGTGAGTCATTTAGAATCACACAATGTGATCGTTTCTGGAACAGACTCTCTAGCGGACAAAATAAATGATAAAGAGAGAGAAAGTTCAAACAAACAGGACTTTCATCCAGGAGACCGATGTTCATGTCACAGGTGAAACTAAATGCTGACATCATTAAGTCGTTGTCAGTCAAGTGAAGGTCAACCAGCTCTTTTCCTAAGTCTACACCTGATCCTCACCTGATCCCAGTGTACAGGTCCAAGTCTGTTCAGACCTGATCCCAATGTACAGGTCCAAGTCTGTTCAGACCTGATCCCAGTGTACAGGTCCTAGTCTGTTCAGACCTGATCCCAATGTACAGGTCCAAGTCTGTTCAGACCTGATCCCAGTGTACAGGTCCAAGTCTGTTCAGACCTGATCCCAGTGTACAGGTCCAAGTCTGTTCAGACTTCCTCTCGGGTGCATTCGCACCTGTACTGTCCCCCTGTGATTGGATCAGAGTCTCTTTGTTATCTGCTATTTAAAGGAAGTTTAGATGATGTCACAGCAGCAGACTGTGAGGTCATATCTCTGTCCTCCATAGGAAGTGGAGCCTAAATTCCCCACCGTGGTGCCGGTACGAGACTTCGACCCAGCCAAAGACGCTGCCAGGAT
Source organism: Anarhichas minor (assembly GCF_050575085.1). NCBI lineage: Eukaryota > Metazoa > Chordata > Actinopteri > Perciformes > Anarhichadidae > Anarhichas > Anarhichas minor. The sequence goes on along the minus strand of NW_027466569.1, from coordinate 162,333 downwards.
CGAGACGGCCGTCAAGACTAAAGGTGAGAGAGTCTTTGCACATCTCAGATTCATGTAACTGTGATCCACCTGTTCCATCACAAATCCTTCAGTGGACGTCAGCCACAAACAAAGGTTTACATCAGACCAGAGTCTGGATCACTGATTCTTCAGAAACGAACCTGAGGCTTCAGAATACAAACAACATTCATCCAACAGAGCTCTGGGTTCAGTTCAGAATACACAGTTACTTCCTGTCAAGCAAACACTACTTAAAGGTTCAGATCATTAATATCATCATCTGTCATCTATGAAAAGATCTAGAGGAATGAAGTCTCCTTCTGTGTGTGCTGATGTCAAAACTTCTCCTCTCTGTGTTCATATATATATATATATATATATATATATATATATATATGAACACAGGCCTTCTTTTAACGCCTCACTTTCTCCTCCCTATCTCAATGTAAAATATGTATCTTAACCCGTGATGTTGTCAATTCCAAAGACTACTGCAGCCATTAAAAGGTTATTTACCATTCTTTCTTTATCTGCTAGAAACTATATTATCACAGTGGACTAGTGATAATAAAAGTCCTTCTGTTAAGGGTTGAACTGGTTCCTTGGTCAAATGGCCCCTTTCGGCTTTAATGCATGTTTCATTAATATTCTATATTCATATTTATATTTATATTGTTTATCTGAGATCAATGAACAAAGATCTCATAAATCTGGAAGTCAGGTGATTCTCATAAAGTGATGATCTTCTTGAAGGATTCAGATCCTTTACTTCAGTGAAGTAGGAGCAAGTTAAATATGAGCAGCAACATGTACATTCAGTCAGTAAAAGTCAACATACACATGATGGATATTAATAGTTTCCATTATTAGCTTGAATGTGTTGGACCAATGATGAAATGTATTAAACCCACCTCTTTTGAAGTTAAACCTAAAAACATGAATCCTGGTTGTGCAGGAGTAGACGAACAGACCGTCATCGACATCCTGACCCGACGCAGCGGAGAGCAGCGGAGAGAGATCGCCTTTGAGTACGAACGCATCGCCAAGAAGGTTCGAACCTTTCTGCCTGAATCAGAACATGAAGACACACCTGCTGCTTCTTTCTGCTTTAGTGTCACTTCGTGGTTACAAAGACGTTCGTGTGTCCCCGTTTCAGGATCTGATGACGGCCCTGAAGGGGGCGCTGTCCGGTCCTCTAGAGGCTCTAATGTTGGGTCTGATGAAGACCACCGCTCAGTACGACGCCTCTGAGCTCAAAGCCTCCATGAAGGTCAGAGTCAGCAGAACTCAGTATACGAGTACAAGAGTACACAAGTACAGGAGGACAGTACTCAGTACTTTACTACAGTAAAACTCACACATGGTTTCATCTCTATCTTCCAAATATTACATTAAAAGTCAAACATGATGCACTGAATGAGTTAGCTGTATAGAAAGTTTGAAAGCATTTGAAGGTAGCTAACAGTAGAATCCTACAGATGCTAATCTACTTTGATACATCAGTATTTAATAATCAGATTCTCAGGGGCCGATTTTCTTTGACCAATCAGATGTCTCTAAAAGAGCTTTTATCTGAGCTGCTGGTTGTGGTTCCAGGGACTGGGGACGGACGAGGAAACCCTGATCGAGATCGTCTGCTCCAGAAACAACAAAGAACTGGAGGAGATCAAGAAGGTTTACAAAGAGAGTACGTTTGGACAGAACCAGTACATCTGAAATGAAGAAGTTAAGAATTAAAGTAGTTAATTAGCAGCCGGAAGAAAATGACAAAACATCAGCAAAACTCTGTGTTTTTTAGCTAAGTTGTATCATCAGCTACATACAAAGCTAGTTGGTCTAAGGCTAACATTAGCTAATGGTCATATCTCTTTGTTTGTCTCTGCAGTGTTTAAGAAGGAGGTGGACAAAGACGTAGCAGGAGACACATCGGGAGACTTCGCTAAACTGCTGCTGGCGCTGGTTCAGGTAGCTCAGATGCTAACGGTCACTCGTCGTCTTCCATTATCTGTGTTTAAGGCTCATTTGATTGGATGAGTTCTGTAAACGCTTCTCAATGCATCAAACATTTGATACAGAAGAAAATGTAAAATACTCTGATACTGATTTCTTAATATGTGGTATTAGTACTTTTACTGTAATAGTGTTTTTACAGTGTGGTATTAGCATGTATTTGTATATATATGGTACTATAATAACTTGATTTCATCGTTCTGAACCATTTTAAATGTTATTTTATTTGTCTCTGAGAATAATGACAACAACTGCAGCTCTAACAAACAGTTCTACTGAAGTTTCAACATTTTCAACAGTGACGTGATGTTTTCTTGATTTACAGACAAAGAGAGATGAACCCTCTAATGTGGTGGACTATGAGAAGATTGATGAGGACGCCAGAGTGAGTCGACCTGGATATAACTCCCAAAAGATAGTAGAAGAGATTTTATAAAAAGCCCCAAATGCCACAATGCTGTCAAGCTTTTCTCATGTAGACACTCAGTAATCAATCAATTATATTAAATGAGCAATCCATCAATCAATAAAGCACAAGCGATCGGAAACGCTTCACTATTCCTTTGAACCTCAGTACCGTGGAGCGATTTTGACCGTGATCTTTTTGTTATGTGTGAACCTCTCAGTCTCTGTATGAAGCCGGGGTGAACAGGAAGGGAACCGACGTGAACACCTGGATCTCCATCATGGCTCAGGGGAGTATCCCTCACCTGCAGAAAGGTGAACTACACCTACAACACCACAGCACATTTAGACACAGATTCACCGCATTCTACCATCACCATATTTCATATTTATTTTATGTATAACACCAACGTTCTTTATGTTTAACACCAATGTTCTTTATGTATAACACCAACGTTCTTCATGTTTAATACCAACGTTCTTTATGTATAACACCAACGTTCTTTATGTATAACACCAACGTTCTTCATGTTTAATACCAATGTTCTTTATGTATAACACCAACGTTCTTTATGTATAACACCAACGTTCTTCATGTTTAACACCAACGTTCTTTATGTTTAACACCAACGTTCTTTATGTATAACACCAACGTTCTTCATGTTTAATACCAACGTTCTTCATGTTTAACACCAACGTTATCATGTATAACACCAACGTTCTTTATGTTTAATACTAACGTTCTTTATGTTTATTACCAACGTTCTTTATGTATAACACCAACGTTCTTTATGTTTAACACCAACGTTCTCTATGTTTATTACCAACATTCTTTATGTTTAATACCAACGTTCTTTATGTTTAATACCAACGTTCTTTATGTTTATTACCAACATTCTTTATGTTTAATACCAACGTTCTTTATCTATAACACCAACGTTCTTCAAGTTTAATACCAACGTTCTTTATCTATAACACCAACGTTCTTCATGTTTAATACCAACGTTCTTTATGTATAACACCAATGTTCTTTATGTTTAACACCAACGTTCTTTGTGTTTAACACCAACATTATTATGTTTAATACCAACGTTCTTCATGTATAACACCAACGTTCTTTATGTTTATTACCAACGTTCTTTATGTTTAATACCAACGTTCTTTATCTATAACACCAACGTTCTTCATGTTTAATACCAACGTTCTTTATGTATAACACCAATGTTCTTTATGTTTAACACCAACGTTCTTTGTGTTTAACACCAACATTATTATGTTTAATACCAACGTTCTTCATGTATAACACCAACGTTCTTTATGTTTTACACCAACGTTCTTTATATTTAATACGAATGTTCTTTATGTATAACACCAATGTTCTTTATGTTTAACACCAACGTTCTTTGTGTTTAACACCAACATTATTATGTTTAATACCAACGTTCTTCATGTATAACACCAACGTTCTTTATGTTTTACACCAACGTTCTTTATATTTAATACGAATGTTCTTTATGTATAACACCAATGTTCTTTATGTTTAACACCAACGTTCTTTATGTTTTACACCAACGTTCTTTATGTATAACACCAACATTCTTTATGTATAACACCAACGTTCTTTATGTATAACACCAACGTTCTTTATGTTTATTACCAACATTCTTTATGTTTATTACCAACGTTCTTTATGTTTAATACCAACGTACTTTATGTTTAATACCAACGTTCTTTATGTTTATTACCAACGTTCTTTATGTTTATTACCAACATTCTTTATGTTTAACACCAACGTTCTTTATGTTTAATACCAACGTTCTTTATGTTTATTACCAACGTTCTTTATGTTTAATACCAACGTTCTTTATGTTTAATACCAATGTTCTTTATGTTTATTACCAACGTTCCTTATGTTTAACACCAACGTTCTTTATGTTTAATACCAACGTTCTTTATATTTAATACCAACGTTCTTTATGTTTAACACCAACGTTCTTTATGTTTAATACCAACGTTCTTTATGTTTAACACCAACGTTATTATGTTTAACACCAACCTTCTTCATGGTTAATACCAACGTTCTTCATGTTTAATACCAACGTTCTTCATGTTTAATAGCAATGTTTTTCATGTTTATCACCAACATTCTGTATGTAATTCCAACATGTTTCTATTTGTATGTACGTATGTTAATTGATAAAGTTAGAGAATGATTGTGGAAATTGTTCAAATGAATGAATATTCATAACACTGTGTGTTTTAAGTTTTTCATGCTGTCCCTTTTGATGTGCTTTTTCTCTTGACAGTGTTTGAGAGGTATAAGAGCTACAGTCCGTACGACATGAAGGAGAGCATCAGGAAGGAGGTGAAGGGAGATCTGGAGAAGTCCTTCCTCACTCTGGGTAATAAACACTACTACAGGACCAGGACTTATCCACTGTTGTCATAAAACTGTCAAAACACAGACAGAAAGTACTGAAAGACTAATACATGAGACCATGACAATAAGTAAAACATGAAACAGCAGACTGACTCTTTACATTAGCTCATCTTTACATGAGCCCATAATCAAAGAGTGGAATAGTCCTTTGAAGAGGATGATGGTGATGAAACAGGTCCATTTAATGTCCGTCTGTCTTCTCTTCACAGTGGAGTGCTTTGAAAACAGGCAGCTGTACTTCGCCAACAGACTCAGTGAAGCCATGAAGGTACAGTTTCATAATTTTTCTTAAGTTTTATACTGATGAACAATTCTGAGGTACTTGTATTTTACTTGAGTATTTCCATTTTATGCTACTTAATATTTCTACTCCACTTCATCTCTTCACTGCACAACATTTATCTTTAGTTACTAGTTAATACAAAAGGTTGAATTGAGTTGGTAAGTTTTTAAGTGCAATTCTACTGAAAATATGTCAGTAATATTAACAATAAATACAACGTTGTTTCTTCTGTCTATCTGCAGAGTAAAGGAGCAAAGGAGAAGGTGGTGACCAGGATCATGGTGTCTCGCTGTGAAGTCGACCTGATGAAGATCAGAGCAGAGTTCAGGAAGCAGCACAAAATATCTCTGTACCAGACCATTGCTGTGAGTATCAGCCAGTGTGTGATTTAATATTTACATCGGTACTAAGATTTAATCAATAACAAAGATTTAATATTTACATCAGTACTACACCATGAGACATTATCATTATTACTATTGCTATTGTTATGAATAATAGTATTGTCATTATCATTATTATTAATACTATTATTATTCATATTCATATTATTACTATTATTGTTATTATCTTTATCAGTATTATTACTATTTTGGCTATGATTGTTAATAATAATAATAATAATCATAATAAAATACATATTTGTTTATGTTATTATAATCCTTATCATCACATTATTACCCTTGTCTCTTTGTGGTTCAGGAGCACACTAAAGGAGACTACCAGAAGGCTCTGCTCAGTCTGTGTGGAGGAGACGACTGAGACCTCAACTCTGTGTGGACTCAGTTTCCCAGAAGGCCGCTGGGTTTATAATCAGATGACCGCAGTATTAGAGGCTTTTGGTGTTTTCCTCTAAATTAAACAGATCAGTTTGTGAAATAAAAACGTTCCACTTGTTTGTGTGTTTGCTTGCTGTTTAATGAAGTAACCAGCAGAGGGCAGCAGAGGCTCACTGAGAAATTAAGACTGGTCTCTGCAGTGTACAAGTACTGGACTCACCAGGTCACTGGTGGAGTATTTGTACACACACTATTCGAAAACACGAAAGTGTTTTATTTTTGTCCATGCTATTCTCTTCTTCTACTCATGAACTGAACTTAATCATTAAAAAATGACTTTGGTTACCAGAGAAAAGACTCAAAAGTGAGACTTTTTTCTCCGACAGTTTGAAGACGTTGATTAAACGTTTACATTTAGAATATATTTCACCCGGATTTGCACTAGTGAATATTTTCATCCTCTACATTGTGATAATAATAGTATATCATCATTTCAGAGGCCAATATTACAAATCCGGTAAATCTGGTCTAAACGTTTAATCAACGTCTTGAAATAGTCGCTGAAAAGAGTTTCACTTTTAAACGTCTTAACCATCACCGTATTTTAAAGGCCTTTTTAGACCTAAAAGTGCTCACAGTCACAGTATGTAGTACTTAACATGTGTAGTCATAGTAACACATTGACAGTCTCCACACAGGACAAAGAAGACCATGTGAACCAGGAAACAATTTGTATTTATGAAACAACACTTTAAATATAACGTGAACAATGTTGTTTAAATACAACTACAATGAAATAGAAACCACACGAGTGTTGACAGTGAAAACAATAACAACATCCCCTCTTCTTCTTTAAATGTCGTTGACCCTCTTCCTGTTTGTACATCACTTTGTTTTACTCACTTCCTCCTCATGCCGACTGTATTCAGCCCAGGAGGTAACTTCCTGTTCATTAAAGAGAAGTCAAAGCTTCATGTGTTAAAGCTGCATTCTCTCTAGTGTCCACCAGGGGGCGACTCCTCTGGTTGTATAGAAGTCTATGAGAAAATGACTCTACTTCTCTCTTGATTTATTACCTCAGTAAACATTGTAAACATGAATTTATGGTCTCAATCTCTAGTTTCAAGTCTTCTTCAATACAGCATGATGTTCATTTAGTACATTATGGTCCATTTAGAGTCAGACAGACCATAAAGCAGGGGATGCTTTAGGGCGGGGCTACACGGTGATTGACAGGTCTCTACCAGAGACGTATACGGCGTCTCTATGTCACTCCTCCTCAGTCCACATATGGTCACTTCCTGTTTATTGGTTGCAAAAAATCCAAGATGGCGACGGCGAAACGCCGAACTCGAGGCTTCAAAACGTCCACAAACCAACGAGAGACGTCACCATGACAACATCCTCTTCTGGTATCCAGTCTGTGAATGAATGTGTAATAACCTTCTTATACACAGTCTGTGGTAATAACGGTCAGCTGTGCCTTGAGGAAGAAGGAGAAGTAAACGTGTTCTTCATCAGGAGGAGTTGCTCTATACATTCATGAAGGTCTTCCTCAGTTCTGTTCAATTAAAAAAGTTTTGTTGGATCAAAGTCAGCATTTGATGTGAAAATATTGGTTCTGAATTGGTCCGTAGAGTCACAAACACACATATTTGTGATGTGTGTTTGTGTAATCTCACACTAATGAAGTCAGATAAAAAGATCCTCCAGGTTGTTTTTCCTTTAATCGTTCGTATCTTTTCTTTTGTTTGTTTGCTGCTAATTTTTTAATTAAAGATGCTAATTTGACCTCCAGCTACAGTCGCTAATTAGCATTTCTGCTGCAGAAAAAAGATATTGCTGTTCATACTGAGAGAGAGGAAGGCGGTCCGACCGACTAGATATTAATAAAGACGACGTTTCTACATTCAGACCATCAGGGAGGAAGTCAGGAGTTTATTATTATTATTATTATTATTATTATTGAAACACGTTTGACTATAATTCATTTCCAGAGCGCTCACAACCACTCAGCTTCATGCTAATGATGCTGATGTCACCAATATGCAAATTAGGTTATGACTTTGTTTTTGTGAGCTAGTGCTAGCATGGCTGTTGGAGCACAGCTGTTGGTGCTAGTTAGCAATGTAGCTCCATAGCTAGATAGCTCAGTAGCTAGATAGCTCAGTAGCTAGCTTGTCCTTCCTGCTGCTATGATGAAAAGTATAATGGTGTTCAAACTGTTGGATACTGGACTTTAAATGAACACAAAAACCCTGAATGACGTGTAACTTCCTCTCAGCAGCCTCGAATCCTCTGATATCTTCATGATGCTGCAGCGCCATCAACACGTGTTGTTCCTCTGAACACTGCTTAAGCTACGAAGGTGATAAAGACTCAGAAACACGTTCATTTACGGTGAGTTTCTGTTTTCAAACAGACAGAAGTCGTGTGAATGAATCAGCTCTTCTCTCAGCGTTGATCTGATGCACGCGTGTTATTTGTTTAAAGCAGAGCGAATCCTCAACCGTCATGCTCCCATAATCCCATCGCCGGCCTTCCTTTTCAATCCCGTCATCCCCCTCTCTCTCCCTCCCTCCACCCCCGAACCTCCCGGCGGCTCCCAGAAATCACTACGACGGCCACTCCAACATGAACCAAATGTCAGCCTCTCCTGCCTCGGTAATTACAGCGCTGCCCGTCTTCCTCCTCTGAAAACCAACATGTGGAGGACTGTGAAGGTGAAAGCAGGAGAGCAGGATCTGAGACGATCACAGTTTAGGATTAATCCACCTTCACATCTCAAGTGTTGCTGAAACATTCCTTGAAGGACAGTATATTTGCTGATGACAGAAGATATTTCACCTTCGATCCTGCAGCTGGTTAATTCTTCTTCTCTTCTGTTGACTCATTTGTCCCGATGTCACCAATCACAGAGCCCCGGTATTGTTTAACCGGTTCACTTACCGATCGAGCAGCTGGACTTTTAGTTCCGTAAAAAACATCAGAAAACACACACAGCTTGTTCTTTACACCGATTATTTTCCAGGAAGAAACTATTTCACTATTTAAATTGGAAAGATGAAAAGACGAATCATTCATGCATAATGCAAAGCAACAGATGAGGCTCTCAGATAAACCATTTAGTGTCTTTTCAGCTCAAATCAAGGCTTCAAGTCATGAATCCTGATGAGCACACCAGGCCGCCACATGCTTCTGTAAAAGGAACAATTAGAAGCGGCTCGCTAATTAAGCGCTGAGATCAAGAGCCTTTCTGTCTCCAGCCTGAAGCCGGTTTCTCCACCGGGCCGCTGATCAAAGCGACGCCCGAGGATCGGCACATCTCCTCTGGCTGAATGCAGATCGACGCTCCTCGTTACAAAAGAGAACAGTCAAAACTGACACAAGCAGAGAACACTACAAATATTTCCTGCAGAAAAGTCGCAGCTTGTTGAATCATTATTACACAAATGAAGCCAGAAACCTTGTTTGTGAGTCCAGACAAAGACACAACTGTCTTTCTTTCTACTCTCCAAAGCTAACGAAGCCACATTCACGCCCGCCTACTGAGCTGCACATGTTTAATCTCGTCATTTCCTTTTATTCAGCTCTTGTTCTTGGGGAATATGCAAAGTTTATCAGGCCCGCATCCTGACTTTCATGTCGGGCCTCGGCTTCTTGACTGAGCTGCAGACAGACGCTGAGAGAGATTGAGGAGTCAGGTAGAAGCCGCGTCAGCCTGCAGGCTTGAGTGACGCCCGTGTGTGCTAATGCACCGCGACGTGCTCCTGATGTCAGCTCTTCATTATAAATACTTTTAAAGGGGCTCCGACCTTCTGAGCACTGCGTGCACAAGCCTTTGATTTCTGCTCCTCGTGGGTTTCGGGTTCGTCGTTGTGACAGCGCTGCTGTCAGCTCCTCATCACGGGCCTCTTGTCGTCTTTTTGTGGGAAGTTTTGCAACAATTATCATAAATATTTCATCTCTTTCTGCCCTGCGTCGCCCCTGCTGCTGAAACAGGATCCGGCTGATGTCACCAGAGATGTCACCGAGCGCTGCCGGAAAACGACAAACCTTTGTAAAGTGTGCTTTTCTCTCCATTAACATACAAAGACGAAGCCAGAGAGGCAAACAGCCAAACATATGTTCCCTTTGTGCTCTTTTATTGAACATATTTGGAAGCAAAGAAAGCAGAGTTTGATTACGAGGGGAAGCCTGAGTGCATTCATGAGACATACTTGTACACATTATTTATTTCACACCAACTTATTTACATTCTAGATGGAAGTTTACCGAGGGAATCTACTGACACACCGGGACAAAGAGGAGAAACTTCCAGGTAAGAGGAGCTCCGTCTTTTCAACAAAGTTCCTCTCAGTCAAATCTTTCACTCTGCAGAAAACGAAGGTGCAGCAACATTATCAGGGCACATAAAGCTGTGCCAATTAATCTCTGTGTCTGCGTGTGCCTGCAGCCATCCAGCAGCAAAATTAAATATATACTTGCATCTGATTTCAAAGGAGATGTAAAACCCTCTCTGGCTGCAGCGCCCACTGTGGAAGACTTTACTTAAGCATCATTAAAATGGAAGCGAAACATTTCAGCACTCGTGCCGTCGGCTACGGTTCAGCACTTCAAAACAAACTGCATCCAGCGCTCCGGTCCAACGCTCAGCTTTCACTACTTTCATGTTGTTTGTAGGCGCCGAGTTGATGAAAGATTCAGAACACACAGAGAGAAAATGAAGAAGCTCTGCATGGATTCAGCTGTCAACATGTGATGAAAACACAGATTCCTTAGTGCTGATGATACAATCGACTGACCACCAGAGGAGGTGAACACGAGCCTCATGACCCTTCATCACCATCATCACAGTTTATTCTGATAAATCACACACTCATTTGCTCACTAGAGCACCAAATGTGGTGCAAGCGATTGTGAATCAACTTCACCTGCTTTTAGTGCAAATGAAGGTGACAACAGGTGGACAGGAGAGGCAAGAACAAGAAAACGCCCAAAAAGGGAGTGTACACTCACCGGCCACTTTATTAGGCACACCTGTTCAATTGCTTGTTAACACAAATAGCTAATCAGCCAATCACACGGCAGCAGCTCAATGTATTTAGGCCTCTAGACGTGATGAAGACGACTTGCTGAAGTTCAAAGCGAGCATCAGAATGAGGAAGAAAGGGGATTTAAGTGACTTTGAACGTGACATGGTTGTTGGTGCCAGACGGGCTGGTCTGAGTATTTCAAACTGCTGATCTACTGGGATTTTCACGCACAACCATCTCTAGGGTTTACAGAGAATGGTCCTAAAAAGAGAAGATATCCAGTGAGCGGCAGGTGTGTGGAGCAAGATGCCTTGTTGGTGTCAGAGGTCAGAGGAGAATGGGCAGAGTGGTTGGAGATGATAGAAAGGCAACAGTAACTCAAATAACCACTCGTTACAACCAAGGTCTGCAGAACACATCTCTGAACGCACAACACGTGGAACCTTGAAGCAGCCGGGCTACAGCAGCAGAAGACCACACCGGGGGCCACTCCTGTCAGCTAACAACAGGAAACTGAGGCTACAGGCTCACAGGTTCACCAACATGTGATAACAGAAGATTGAAAAACGTTGCCTGGTCTGATGAGTCTCGATTTCAGCTGCCACATTCAGCTGGGTCAGCTGGGTCACAATGTGTCGTAAACAACATGAAAGCATGGATCCATCCTGCCTTGTATCAACGGTTCAGGCTGGTGGTGTACTGGTGGGGGGGATATTTTCTTGGCACACTTTGGGCCCCTTAGTACCAACTGAGCATGGTTTAAACGCCACGGCCTACCTGAGTGTTGTTGCTGACCATGTCCATCCCTTTATGACCACAGTGGACCATCTTCTGATGCTACCTCCAGCAGGATAATGCACCATGTCACAAAGCTCAAATCATCTCAAACTGCTTTCTTGAACATGACAATAAGTTCACTGTACTCCAACGGTCTCCACAGTCACCACATCTCAATCCAACAGAGCAGTGGTTCTCAAATGGGGGTACGTGTACCGCTGGGGGTACGTGAGATTTAAAATATATATATTTAAAATTAGCATCTATTCAAAAATCCTTGAAAAATAGTTATTTAATAAATATTCAATAAAATACAAGTGTAAGTTTATAAACTGAATTTTATATTCAGTTGGCTGTTCAATTTAATTATCCTAAACAAAGCAATCTTCAGTGTTGACAGTTTAATAAATCAGACACTGATGATGTTTTTTTCAACCAAAAATGCTTTGCGCTGGTTACGGGGTACTTGGCTGAAAAAATATTTCACAGAGGGTACATCACTGAAAAAAGGTTGAGAACCACTGCATCAGAGCAGCTTTGGGATGTGGTGAAACGGGAGATTGGCTTCATGGATGTGCAGCCGACAAATCTGCAGCAACTGCGTGATGCTATCATGTCAATATGGAGCAAAATGTGTGAGGAATGTTTCCAACACCTTGTGGAATCTATGCTACGAAGAATTAAGGCAGTTCTGAAGGCAAAAGAGGGTCCAACCCAGTACTAGCAAGATGTACCTAATAAAGTGGCTGGTGAGTGTATATATATATACATAAATATTAAATTTAAATAAAAGTGAAAGGTCTATAAGTCACATGTTCTGTAAGTTGTAAACAGAAGAAATAAATAGTGAATGGATAGACATGGAATCGATGATTATGAATCGTTTGTTCATGTAAAGATGGTTATTTACTGTATTTATGTGTTTGTAGGATTTATATTGACAGTGACCGATGTTAAAAACAGATATGATGTATCATGGCAGCAGTGTACATGTTCAGTGTAATTGCCAACATAGAACATATGATATCTGTTCATCATTCACTTTTATTATTAGTGTTATTAGTTACATGTAGGTTAACAAAGAGTCGACGGAACAATACGATGTGTTGGAATAGAAAACAGGCCGACTCAGCAATAAGAGCTATAAGATCAAAAATGTAAAAAGATGATGAGGTAACTATTCATAGTACCTTGAGTGTTACAATAATCATAATATATTTGAAATGCATATATTAAACAAACTCAAGGACGGTGTATGAAGGACTGAAGACGGTGGATTCCAGAGAAACTACTGAGGTCTCCATGGTCAGTTCATGTGTCTGTACCATTGAAGCAGAGACACTTTTCATACTAACTAGAGTCTCAACAGTAGCAGTGACCTGCACAACAAGGCCTGAGCTCCACATAGTCTAGACCATAAACACATCACATTCTCATCAGTCTGACGACCTTTTCACTAGGCACTACCTGCTTACGTCATTACAGCGGCCATCTTGTCTTCCTGTTGGCCTTCTTCATGGTTTATGGAACAAGGTGCTCCATTAGTGACAAGCTGTGACTCCAGAGAGGAAGGACAATATGCAGCATCTGAAGTTAAACAAAGGGATCGAGGAGTTTCACCGTAATGTTTGACTCTAATGTGATTCAGTTTTTATGAGTGAGTGTCGTCTGTTGTCGGGCAGATCAACAATCATCTGTCACTGAACTTCCTAATAAAGCTATCATTGAATGGACTCAGTCAGCTGTGTCCTCCATCTTTGATCCTCCTCTCCCATACATATATTATCCACATAATAACCCTCATCTACCCACCCGCCCCACTGACCATCACCTCAGGCTCCTCCAGCAGCAGGTTATCACCAGAGACGTACATCGTCTTCTTCATGTTCCCTGTAGTTAGCTCAACGTCGTCTTCATGTTCCCTGTAGTTAGCTCAACGTCTTCTTCATGTTCCGTGTAGTTAGCTCAACATCTTCTTTATGTTCCCTGTAGTTAGCTCAACGTCATCTTCATGTTCCCTGTAGTTAGCTCAATATCTTCTTCATGTTCCCTGTAGTTAGCTCAACGTCTTCTTCATGTTCCCTGTAGTTAGCTCAACATCTTCTTTATGTTCCCTGTAGTTAGCTCAATGTCGTCTTCATGTTCCCTGTAGTTAGATCGTCTTCTTCATGTTCCGTGTAGTTAGCTCAACATCTTCTTCATGTTCCGTGTAGTTAGATCGTCTTCTTCATGTTCCGTGTAGTTAGCTCAACATCTTCTTTATGTTCCCTGTAGTTAGCTCAACATCTTCTTCATGTTCCGTGTAGTTAGATCGTCTTCTTCATGTTCCGTGTAGTTAGCTCAACATCTTCTTTATGTTCCCTGTAGTTAGCTCAATGTCGTCTTCATGTTCCCTGTAGTTAGCTCAACATCTTCTTCATGTTCCGTGTAGTTAGCTCAACATCTTCATGTTCCCTGTAGTTAGATCGTCTTCTTCATGTTCCGTGTAGTTAGCTCTACGTCTTCTTCATCTTCATGTTCTTCATGGAGATCAAAACAAATCAACAATCTGTTCATGTCCACAGTCCTGCAACCAAATCAGTGAAATCAGCTCAGGGATCCAAAGCTGCGCAGAGCCTTTAACCCTACAGAAAGGCTCAACAATCCATCATCGAGGAATTTTGTCATCTATTCGAAGAAGAAGAACAACAAGAGAGTTGGCACCAGACCGTGACTCTTCTTTTCAACCGGTGTCCAGTTTGGTTGACATATTTTACACACTTCAGTTAATTTAAGTGTGAAAGCATCCCAATTCGGTTCTCCACAGATAAAAAAAAGAGCATAGACTCTACATAAATGTAAAAACCATGAATTAGTCTTAGTTTTAACGTAGTTTGTGGGGCTTTATCAATCTTCCCTGGTCTGTCTCCTCATCTTTCCAGCCGTCCTGCTGAGAGACTCCATCTCGTCCCCGGCTCTGTGCAGGCTGAGCCGGGCCCCAATGAGTTATTATTACATCCTGAGAATATGCAAATTGAAGCAGCTCAACGGTGTGTGTTTTTGATGGAAGAATACAAATCACCTGACACATGACACTTTTTTAATTTTCTTGATGAATGTAATGCTTCAGAAAGAGGAAGGATTGATGACGGGTGTAATGAACTCTTTAGCACAGAGAGACTCTGAGGCTTTTCATTACACTGTCCTGTATGAAGACGCTCCTCCACTAATCTGTCCCGGACAGTTCAGTACAGCACAGTGCTGATGTATGCCGCTATCCACAGAGTCCACAGAGTCCACTAGTAATGTGATCAGTGGTGGAGGAAGAAGACAGTAACCCTCTCATTCTGACCATGAGTGTGTGTGGTGTCTGTATCTGCAGAGACTCTGTCCTCTCTGGATTTGATGCTGAATGCTGTCTAGGATGTTTCTGGACGTCGACCTCTATAAAATGAAGCGACCAGGTAGTGAGGAGAACTTTGAATGTTGCCTTTAAGTAAAAGCAGCAACAACACAGTGTAGAAATACTCTGTAACAAGAAAAGCCCTGCATTTCAAAGTACTAACGTATAATGATTAAAATACACGTCAAGTACCAAAAGCAAAAGTACTCATTTTATTATACTCAATAATAACAATTCAGAATAATGTATATGATATTACTGGATTCTAATTATTGATTCCTTAATAATTAATAATAATGCAGCTATACTTTATGTGCTGATAGCATCAATAAAGTCTGATATAATAATATATTAGTTGATTATGTGTTGTATTCTTAATCTGTAAAGTAACTAAAGATGTAGTGCATTAAAATTATATTTACCTCGGAGATGTACTGGAGTAGAAGTATAAATTAGCAGAAAATAGAAAAACTCAAGTACAAGTACCTCAGAACTATACTTAATGACAGTACTAGAGTAAATACCATCCATCTGAATACTTAAAGGGTGAACACTTCCTCTCCTACTCACCCCTGAAGGTTTCCACACGGAGACCTTGTTGAGGTTTTCAGATCTCCAGCTTTGGAACTTCTGTCACAGTAACATTGGGGTCAATGAAATTTGGTTTGCACTGTTAAAATAAACCAAAACATGTATTTAAAAAAGTGTTGTTCGTGTTAGTCTGGATACTGTGAACACTAAATACCAAAAGGTAAAGTTAGAAATCAATCTGTGCATTGATGGAGCCAAACCTGTACAACTGTTTTCTGCAACTCATGAGTTGAGCTTCACAACCTGCTTTGATTCATTTAAAGAGTATATCATCACCACGAATCACACTACTCAGCGTCTTCGGGAAAGTTTTTGTATTTTTATTTGATTCCAGAGTGCTGGAGGCTCCGACTGATTGTCGAACCTCAGATCCAGGAGGAGCAAAGTGGATTCTGAGATGGACCTAACGTTCAGTTCAGCTTCAGCAGTGATGAAGACTTTGTACCGGACCGTTGTGGTGAAGAAGAAGCTGAACCAGAGGTCAAAGCTCTGGATTCACAAGTCCGTCTACGTTCAGACCCTCAGCTGTGATCATGAGTCTTATGTAGAGATACAAAGAATGAGATGGAGGATACAAGTGTCTGAAATGATCTTCTTTCGTAGGGAGTATGGACTCAGAGTAGAGACGCTGATCCTTCAGGTCTAAAGGGACAGATTGAGGAGGTTCAACATCTGATCAGATTCTCCTGGACGTCCCCTTTAGAGGTTTTCTGGTCAACTCCAAATGGTGCCTTCATGTGACTTTCAGTAAACCAGCTCCTGATCCTTACTGTGTACAGGGAGAAGATCACAGGTTCCTGCTTTTGGTATCCGCTTCACTGTTTCTGAGAGTTTTCTTGGACCTTCGGAGGGAAACCTTCAGCCGGCCTTTGTGCTGTGTGTGTGTGTGTGTGTGTGTGTGTGTGGTTTAACCAGAGTAATGGCCTCCATTCATTATGAGGCCAGTTGATTTTCATTTACTCCCTCAGCTACGACAATTAAAGGGAGCAGCTGAGGAGGTGATGGAGGAACCGGGACGCCCAGAGGTCGCCCACCACTTTAAGTGATAAATTAAATACTATTATAAAGACTCCTCCCCCCACCACCTCCACACACACACACACACACTATGGCTAAAACACGTGAAGGACCGCTCAAATCAACCCATCTGACAACAAGAGCTCATCCGAAATAATGTGATTTCTGAGGTTCAGGACAAAAATATATTTATATGTTTCTTGTTTAGTCAAGTTATCAGACATCTCCAAATGCTAACACTTGTCTCTGTCTTCTCATGTTGTTGAGTCCCTCTCATCTTGTCCTCACAGTCCTCTGGTGTTGTTGTCTGTCTGTGGTCTTATGTTGTCCTCTGATTTAGTTTCTCTGTCTTCTCATGTTGTTGAGTCCCTCTCATCTTGTCCTCACAGTCCTCTGGTGTTATCATCTGTCTGTTGTCTCATGTTGTCCTCTGATTTAGTTTCTCTGTGTCTTCATTGTCCCGACATCTTGCATCGTGCTCCTTCCCCTCACTATCATCTCATGTCGTCCTCACTGTCCTCTTGTGTCTTCCCTCCTGATGTCTTTAGTCGTTGTCCTCGTCGTCCTAGTCTTTCTGTGGGACAGGAACCTGGATTGCGATGTGAGTCCAGCGGAGCCTCGTCCACAACAAAACACATATTAGCATTAGAGAGCAAACTAACATATTAGCGTGCCGTTCATGTGATGGGACGTTAGTCATCCGGCGGGGGACAAACACAATTACAGCGAAGCAATAACAGAGTGCAGAGGCATGGAGAGAGAAACTCCTGACCTCTGCATCTCGCCTCCATTTAAATGTTTGATGTCTCATTGAATTAGTATCACAGTGTGAAAGACAAAGCTAATGGAAATGAGCCAGAGACAGGCTCTACTGCTGATTGGGCCTGATATAATTAGAATAATGTCACGTCCGGCGTTAATAACAAGGAGAGGAAATAAATAACGGCCGGATCAGTTAATAGCCGGCGCGTTTTAAATATGCCGAGGCCAGCGCTTCTTCCTGTTTACTCATGGGCCGCTGATCGTCTGCATATTGATGTGGAGGAGCGATCGGCGCTGAAGGATCCCCCGCTCCGGGCTGCCGGGCGGGGGGCTGTTTCCTCTGGATTATTCATCTTGATAAATACATAAGCACGGACTGAATCACGGCACTGGTTCTTACTGGGTGTGAATCAGCTGATAGATGCCGCCTCTCTCTGTACTGGGACCCTTTGGGGGATTTTATGGGTCCACAAATATTAATTTACCCGCTGACAGGAATGAAGATGAACTGTTTTAATTGATATCCTCTCACACAGCATTTCGTCTTCATGGGCAGTTTTATTTTGTTTGTGTTTTTCATTTTCAGGACTAAAGTAAAGGTGCTTCAGGTAGCTGTCTGTCCTGTGTTTTATTTCTTGTCCTTAAAGAACCTCAACAGTCGCGTTGTTTTCACAATCAACTTCCCAGAATGCTTCACTCAATGATTGTCTGTGATGTTTCCTGTGTTTTTCTTGCGCACTACGAGCTACAACATTATATTAAATTATATATATTATTATTAAATCAATCTATATATATATATATAAATATATATTAGTGCTGGGCAAGTTAACGCATTATTATCGCGTTAACGCATTAATTAATTAACGCCGACAATTATTTTATTGCGCGTTAACGCAGTTTTTTTTTATTATTAAGCGGACATTTTTAACACAAGAACCGGCCGGCCGAACGGCCGGCAGCGAGCGTGAACAGCTGTTTGTGTGGCGTCTCTTCCGTCTCTTCCTGTTTCCTTCACCTACATTCCCCTGGGTCCTAAGTCCCTCCATGTACAGCTTCTTATCACCCTCTATGTACCAACGTACATTTATAACAAATACCACACATATTACGGTAATCAGCGTTGCATATGTGTCTGACCAAAATACCAACAAAAGCAAAAAATAAATGATTCATTTAAATGATTGTTTTAGAGTTTTTAAAGTGTTTTGTGTGTAATATGTATAATAAGCATCATTTAGTATCACTACTGAGAATTTAACAAACATAAAAACATGAAGTAGATAGGTTTGCAGTTTTCAAGAAGTATATTTAAATATAATCTCTTACACACATGAAGATAAAGTTATGAACACCGGCTGAATATCTATGATCAGAATCATTATAACTGTGTTATAACTGCTACTGTGTAAAGGGAATACTGCTGCTAACAAGAACCTGATGTGTTTAAAGTGTTTAAACCAAATGTTATTGACCTTTAGTTTATATAGCAGCACTTTAAAATAAAAGTGCTCAATACACTACTTTTGAATTCATTATTTAATTTTGCTCATAACATTGAGATTAATCGGGATTAAAAATTGTAATCGTTGCCCAGCACAAATATCTATATATATATATAAAGTTAACTCTAACTGGAACAATTCAATGACAAGTATCACCACACACACACACACACACACACACACACACACAGATCACACTGAAACTACTAAAAAGATTATTAATATTATTACTGCTATTCATTTCAATTTTCTCTTGACTTCAGTTCTTCTGTTTGTTTCTATTATTCTGCCGAAACCTTAAATTTCAAACTTATACCAGATTCACCGACTGTGAACAGCAAGAACACGAAGAACCGACTGAAAAAAGGTTCAAATGAAAGATTCAACTTAAATAAATAATGTAATGAAAAGCCTCGTTCAATAAGAAATTAAATTAAAGTTGAAATTGTTGCTATACTTTTATTTTTGTGAATTTAAAGAAGATTGAAGGAATCATCATCCTCAACTTGTGCCTTTATTTTGACGGTGTACTTCCTGAAACTGAATGTACTTGATTTGAGAACCATAAAACCAGAGGAACCTCATTAATGTCACGACCCGCCGACTTCACCTGAAGAAGAACAGAACAGGCAGCTGATTGGACCACAGAGGCACTCTGGGTAAAAAAAGAGAGGAACCGTGAGCATCCATCGCACTTCAGATATGATCTCCCGGCGTCGGGCCGCTCCCCTCATCCCTCTGCTGAGAGAACGAGGTGTGAGACTCCATCGTTCTGAATCTACTGATCCAACGTTTGAATCAATCAACAGCATTCTGATCACAGCCTCGTGGATTATGAAGAGCGAA
>NW_027466569.1:60000-137500 GCF_050575085.1 Anarhichas minor | reverse complement strand
CTAATTGGCTCATAGACAAAGGCCCATAATTGTCGGTTTCAAATCGTTTGGATCGTCAGGCAGCTTGGTGATTGGCCGATCATTCAGAAAATCTTTTACTTCACACATGACTGTGTGGAGTCCATCATCATCCTACATCTGCTGAAGGAAGACTGAATTGAGAAAGCTCTTTACTCTGCGTATCATGCACCTACAAGCACCACCATGATGAGATCTCGCTGGCGGATTGAAACTTAACTCCAGCTGGAAGAAGAATTTATTGAATCCTCTCCTGATTCAATGCAGCCTCTCCTACTGATGAACCGACATAAAGCATTCATTCAAGCATCAGATCGAGCGAGTTTAGCAACTTCAAATGAATTGGTCTACTTGTCAAGGAGGTAAATATCACTCCGTAACCTGTGCAAATTGTTCTGCCTTTCCTTATTTCCACAGGTCCAAAATAGTCGACTTCAACATTGGTGAATGGAGGTAGCTGTGGAATAATTCTCTCTTTTGGAAGATCTGCCATCTTTTGCTCCATTGCTCTTCAGTTGTAGTGTCTTCATGCAGATATGAGTTTCCTCATTGCTGAGTTAGCGTTGGTTATCCAATATATCCTCTTCCATGCTGATGGTGTTTGGTTTCAACCACTGTGCCCTAATAGTTGGTGAATACTGTTGAGGATAAGTATAGAAATAGGTTGATTTTAGGAGAGAATGAGTGGATGTTGTAATTTATGTCTCTCCAAACAGCAAGCTTTCAGTGCCTCACACAATGACCGAGGACAGAACCAGAAAACATGGCCTACATTGTTAGTGTGATGTTGTTTTTCTTCCAGGACAAGATAACGTGTACTCAACAGCCTTCAGTGTTTAAAACACTGGTTTCTCCTCTGTCTTATGCTCATTTGTGCATTTCATTCATTTGACTGTGCTTTGAGTCCGGCTGCAGATGCTTGAATTAAACTTACAGGAAAACAAAAGTTGACTTTGGTCTTTATTCAACGGAAAATGCCAGCACAAACTTAAAGTTGTGAGAGAGATCCTGTTTTACCTCAAAAGGCCCCTTTGGTTAACCTTCCTCTAACTCTTAGAAGGTAATGGTAAATGGTAAATGGACTGTACTTGTATCTCTTTTTTGGTGTTCCGACCACTCAAAGCTCTTGCACACTACATGTCATCATTCACCCATTCACACACTGACGGGAGGAGCTACCATACAAGGTGCCACCTGTCCATCAGGACCAATTAACATTCACACCCATTTAGCAATTTGGGGTGTCTTGCCCAAGGACACATCGAAACATAAATAACCCTCGACCATAACAAGTGATGAGAACAAGGACGTTTTTGAACAACATTGCGTCCCAGCTACCAAAGCTGAAGAAGCACTCTGTAGCTCTTCCTCATACCAACAACATCACTGGATGAGGAAGAACAACAGATTATGCCGCTGAGCTGCAGAGACACAGAACATCAGTAACAACTGCAGGCCTTTTTCACACTATAATTAGATAGGTAGAGATAAGGATACAAATCGGCACATTTTCCTTTTAAAGCCCCTTTTAACCTGCTCATGTTGGAAAACTAAAGTCACTTGTTTTATCAGTTCCCCATTTATTTGCTCTGTTGTCTGTCACTTTGTCTTCTTGTAATGAACTAATTGAAGAACGGGAGCGTCTCCTGACGGCTCGGAGGTTATCTTTAATGTTCCCTGTTGTTTTTCTGTTTTCCGCAGGCTGTAAACAACCCTGTTCCACTGACACACAACCACTCAGAGTCTTTATATTACAGCACATTAAATATTCATGGAGCTTCTTCTGTGACTAAAGTGTCAACGGGGTATTTGCCTTTTAACAACAGCGATATGGCAAATATTGAAAGCTCCAGTCAGACGGTTGTCGTTATGTGAAAATATGTTCACTTTAAGGAGGATTTACAAGGTTTGATACAATACATGTTGGTCCAATTCTATAATAGTGACAGTCATGTCATGTCAATGTACTAAAGCCCAAACTATTCTCAGCTGTTAGAGGTCCACATGATGTAAATGTTGTCACATGACCGTGACCGACTGTTCCAACCAGGCGGCAACCTCCGGTTCTACCAAGTGAAGTCAATGCTTCATGTCTAAAAACTTGCATTCTCTCTAGTGTCCATCAGGGGGCGACTCCTCTGGTTGTATAGAAGTCTATGAGAAAATCACTCTACTACTCTCTTGATTTATTACATCAGTAAACATCACATCACATCTTTCTCCTAGATGTCCTAGAAGTGACCTCATCTTTCTCCTATATGTCCTAGAGGTGACCTCATCTTTCTCCTAGATGTCCTAGAAGTGACCTCATCTTTCTTCTAGATGTCCAAAGATGTTCAAAGAGTTCAACATAGAAAGCTCTGGTACTCCATGACTGAGTCGGGACACCAATCCTTGTTAAAAATAGTTTCAGTCTACTTCACTTCGCCATTTCCGAATTGGGCGGAAGAAGAAGTGAAATGCTTCCATCCGTTAGCTTTTAAACCAGAGGTCGTATCCACAATCAGCTGCAAAACTCTGCTAGTATTTAGCCTTTCTTAGTATGTAAACAAGGAAAAGATGGTTAAATACTTTGGTCTAGAAAAAGATGTTGGTTTGGGTTAAAATAAATACAAAAGTGCCGTTACTGAAGTACAGAAGTTACATCTTCTGGTTTCACATGAGGAACTAAACAGCGGTCTGCTGGGTGAAAGATCTTCCCTCACTGTGTCTGCCGTGTT
This sequence comes from Anarhichas minor, assembly GCF_050575085.1. NCBI lineage: Eukaryota > Metazoa > Chordata > Actinopteri > Perciformes > Anarhichadidae > Anarhichas > Anarhichas minor. The sequence goes on along the minus strand of NW_027466569.1, from coordinate 134,762 downwards.
TATACTTCCTCCTTCAAAATGAGGTGGATTACATACAAAATCATTTTTTGGGATATCTAGGAATTACTGCGTATTATTTTTCATAGGTAAAGCTATGAACACTAGATGAGAACCTGCCTGATGTGTTATTGTGTTAAACTCATGACAGCTTTGTCTTGCGACCTCTTTAGGGGTCCCTTGGTGGCTGTTGACTTCGACTAAACAATCTTCTATGACTGAATGTTTCTTTTCCTCACCTCCAGAACTTTGGAAACTCTGGTTCCTCTGTGTCGACAGTGAGGCCGGTACTCTTACATGCTACTGATTCAGTTTGAACTCCATGAACAACCATTAAGCAGATTTGAGTTCACCTTAAAGAGCGCTGTGGTGCTAACTTCATCACTGAGAACAAACAGCACTTTAGGAAATGAGGTAGCGTCTCTGATGAATCTTTCACCACGTACAGACGGCTCATTTCGGTGGTGTTGGCCCGGCGTTATGGGTGCCATCATCAGATTAATAACCTCCACTCTGGACCGGTGCGGCGATTCAGCCACGGGTTAATTAAACATTTACATATAGATGCCCGACTATCTATTGTGGTGGGAGATAATTTATACCATCAATATGCACTTTAATCAGAAACTACAGGAGGCTGTATGTTAGCGTGCTCCGCGCTAATTGGCACCATGCTGGCTGCTGTTTTGGAGCTCAGAGACAAACTGAGTTCACTCTCAACTCTTCTAGTCTGAGAGATTTTTTCTCTTTATATCTTCCTGATCTGTGCTCTTATTCTTACGGGACTCTCTTCATCCCTCGCGTCCCCCAAATTAACCAAAACATTTTATTTTGTACGTTAAATGGCGTTAATTTGTTCATTAAATGCAGATGAAGTCTCCATTACAGTTTTAGCAGTGAGGGTTTGTATCAAGCTTTTTAAGGGTCTATACAGACTCGGCAGTAATAAAGAGAATTCTTTTGGCTTTTTGTGCATTTTTACAGGGTTATTTATGTGAAAAGACACACTGATCCCTTTCTCATTTGATGGTTTGAACTATCCAGTTACTTTAATTACTTTTCTTGTTTCTCATTTGCTGTCTCTCTTTCTGTACAAAATTAATTTCAATTACTCTTTCAAGATTGAAATATCTGAACAACTATTGGATGGATGTCCATAAAATCTGATCCCACCATGCGATTTACCTGCAAAAGTGAAGACATTCCCATCAGCCTCAGCTGCACTGTCATGCTAATTAGCATTAGCAGACATTTTACCCCGTCTCTGCTCCCTCGGTCAGATTTATTCATGTTGTAACAGGTCGGTAAGGAGGACACAGATAATAGTGGCAGCACAGCAGTCAGAGGCAGAGTCAGTTATGTAGGTTTGGTATTTAATTAAACAAACTTCAAGAAACGCAACAAATTCACAATACCTAGCTCAGTCTAGAATCAGAAGCGTTTATTGCTAATGTATGTTTCACATACAAGGAATTTGTCATGGCTGGTGGTGCATAACATTAAACAATCAACACAGTGCAAAAAAATAGAAACATTAAAATGTACAATAGAATATAAAATAAAGTGCACAGACAAATAGATAACAGTACTTTAAACAAGTGTAATGGAAGTGTAATGTAAAAGTGTATTTAAATATGAAGGGATTTGCAGGGGTGTGACCGGTAGGAAATTGTCCTGGGGATGACAGAGTCAGTGGGGGTCCCTTTTGAGCCCGATTGCCGACGGGAAGAAACTGTTCGTGTGGCGTGAGGTCTTGGTCCTGATGGAGGTCTTGGTCCTGATGGACCTCAGCCTCCTGCCAGATGGAAGAGACACGAACAGTTTGTGTCCAGGGCGAGAGGGGTCGGCTACAATCTTTCTTGCTCGCTTCAGGTTCCTTGAGGTGAACAAGTCTTGGAGGGACGGCAGATTGCAGCCAATCACCCTCTCAGCAGAGCGAATGATGCACTGCAGTCTGCCCTTGTCCTTGGCAGTGGCTGCAGCGTACCAGACCGTGATGGAGGAGCAGAGGATGGGCTCAATGATGGCTGTGTAGAAGTGCACCATCATTGTCTTTGGCAGGTTGAATTTCTTCAGCTGCCTCAGGAAGTACATCCTCTGCTGAGCCTTCCTGGTGATGGAGCTGATGTTCAGCTCCTACTTGAGGTCCTGGGTTATGATGGAGCCCAGGAAGCGGAAGGACTCCACAGTGTCGACGGGGGAGTCACACAGGATGATGGGGGCCGGTGGGGCTGCATTCTTCCTGAAATCCACAACCATCTCCACTGTCTTTAGAGCGTTGAGCTCTAAGTTGGTCAGACCGCACCAGGTCAGCAGATGGTCAGTCTCCCACCTGTAAGCGGACTCATCCCCACCAGAGATGAGTCCGATGAGGGTGGTGTCATTCGCAGACTTCAGGAGCTTGACAGACTGGTGACTGGAGGTGCAGCTGTTGGTGTACAGGGAGAAGAGCAGAGGGGAAAGAACGCAGCCTTGGGGCTAACCCAGCTTCACGTGCTGCTTCCTGTCAGACAGGAAGCAGCACGTGCTGTCCAGAGCTCTATCACAAAACTACACAAACTAAACTATTTCAGCCGGGCCGCTAGCCGACTTACCGCTCTCCAACCCTGGAGATCTTAGTATGCTCTCCACATGTTCTCTCTGATCATCTTTTCTGCTTCACCTTTATTCATCTTCTTGATGAGGAGATCAGCTCCAGGTTTGTCTCTTCCCACACCTGGAGCTGATCTCCTGAAGGAGTGGGTGGAGCCCTCTCGCCGGAATGTAGATTCCTCTAACTACCCTGGACCTCAGCCCCTTACAGTGGGTACTTCTCAAGTCTCTTAATTGCATCCTCGTTTCCCTCACTTGTGTCCTTTCCTTGCGTCTTAGTCCCTCCCACCAGGGATGCATGGAGGAAACCATGCGAGGAGAGAGGAACGAGGAAATATGTTTTAAGAGACATGAGACGTCCTTTCCTCAGTTGCGTCACGTGAAGCGACGTCTGTTTCTGATGACGGTGCTGATGATCACAGCTGGATCAGCTGTCAGTCGGCTTTAACAGCTGGAGAGACTTTAGATAAGTTTGTGTCTGTTCACATGATCACTGTACTTAATAACAGTAACTAATAATACTAATAACTAATAAAGACACACAGTAATCACCACTGTAGAGGTGTTTCTCTCAGTAGTCTGTTAACAAACTGTGTCCTGTGTTCTGTTTATAAGCTCAGGATCCATTTCTACCGGAGGAATGCGATCGTCTTATTTATGAATTATTTGCGTCTGTACGTTTTGAAATTATGACGTCATTATTAAATAACCCAGAATATGATTATTGTTTCTCTTAAATGATAAAACTCATCAAACACTCAGGAATGATGTAAAAAGTGTTTAGTCTCTTCAGCTCTCTCTGACTTTAATTGTATTCATAATAAAGTTATTGAGGGAAACATCAGATCATGAAAACACAAATCTTTGTAATAAATGAATAAAGTTGTTTGTGGTCGTTTTGTTGTTCAGACTACAATGAACATTTATTTAAACCAGATGTTGAATCAGAAACCTAATCAAATATAAACTAAAGTTTATTCTGTGATCTGTCTTCACTCTGGTGTTAAACTCAGTCAGTCAGTCCGATCGGCTGCAGCGTCCAATCACATGACTGATGAACAATGAGGGGGCGTGTTGGGCGTTAAAAGACTTCCTGGAAGTCTGTTCTCGTGGTTCCTCGCTCATGGCTCCTCCGAGGTCCATCCTCCATCCTCGATCCTCGCTCCTCAGAGCTAAATAAGAGCTTTGGGATGGCCGTCAATATGGCGGCGCAGAAACAACTTCCGGTTCAAGCGAGGATCGAGGAGCGAGGAAATGACAATTAAGAGACTTGAGAAGTACCCAATGTGAACAGGTGGAGCTGAAGCTGATTGGACACTTTCAGAATGTTGCTGTTTGAACCCTAACCCTCCTACCTCCCTTTCCTTAAATTCTTCTTCTTCTCCCCCTCTCTTTATTATTCCTCCCTTCTGTCCATCATCTCTTCTGCTCCTTTACTTTACTCTTCCACAACTTATTTTCCTGCTTGTCAAACAGTTTTTCTCTCTCCTTCCACACTTTCTCATCGCCTGCTCTCTTCTCATCTTCATCCTCGTTTTCATCTCTTCTCTTTTTCTACATTTACCTCTCCTTCACTCCCTCACGCTGTCCCTTTGAAATTTAATTTGTTTTCTCCTTCAATCATCCTTTGCTTCCTGCCTAACGTTTCCTTGCTTGCTTCCTTCCCCTGCTTCCTCCTCTCCTTTCTCCTTTTCCTCACTTTCTCTTCTGTCCTCCTTTAGTAACTCTTTGCATCCTGAACAACTTTTCTTTTACCTCCGTCCTCCTCTTTGATCCCTTCTCAAGTCTTCATTGTCCTTAAATCTCAACACTTTCAATCTTTCTTGTTTCCTTCCATCCTTCTCTTCCTCCTCTTATCTCTTGGGAAATGGTGGAGTATTTGCTCAAATTGCCCTCTGATGCCAGAATGGGAAATGGTTACTGTTTGTTGGAACAGTGGAAAGACGAACCAAGATGTTGTTACCAAGTTTAATTTTGTTTCTGTCAAGTTTGAATGAAGTGTGTTTTACGGTGAGTTAAAAAGGCTGTCATTAGCATTAAACAATAAAACAATGAAAAAGGATTTCAACGCTAATTTCTAGTTGAAAACTGGATGATATGTGATTTTTACTCTTTTCAAAATACGACTTCAACATCAACTTTTCTTTTAAAATGTTGATGGTTTGTTCAGTTGTAGATGATGTTGGTTACTGTGAATGTAGCCTACGTATATTTCAAAGTCATAATACACTGGTCAGTGAAATGTGGTCTAAATGAAGACGTGATTCAAGCACATTTAATGTTTCATATAAAATGTCATAAATATGGATTTGTGCTGCCAACAAAAAGCTCCAGAACATCGTAATGGGAGCAGAGTACATTCTGTCTGTACAGTCATGTAAAATATGAGTGTGTTTACTGCTGAAACACACATGAGCAGGTACTTTAACTCTGCTTCTACAACACTGAAAGTTGCACTGGTCTGGAAACTCTGCACCGGACTTGTGGAGGGAAGTGAATGAGCTAATGAAATAAACGTGAGGCTTCACACTGACTACATATGAAATTAGCACTGTTATTATCATTTTATGCTGCTCACAATGCAGGCTAGACTGCTAGCTTGTAGCATTAGCATGTTAGGTTGTAGCGTACTGCAGCATGGACCGACAGTAAACATAAACGTGTGTAAGTTAATGTTGGTGACTGTCTTTATGGGCTGTCGCTGTAGCCCAACGTTATAAAAGTGAGTTTTTAGGCCATTTCAAATCTAAAATACAAAAAACAAGTTGGGCTGGAAAAGTAAAATGAAGATGATATTGTTTGCACTTTCCAAATTCATGTATTTTGTATTTCATTGTAGTTTGATATAAAGAACATTGTTCATGTTATATTTAAATTGTATCTTAATAAATGCAAAAGAAGAGGATGAAATATGTCTTTAATCAATTTCTTCAAATAGTCGGTGAAAACTTTCACATTTGAAGGTCTTGTCATTGGTGACCAAAGTCATTTTTTTAGTGTCTTTTCAACAGAAAAATGCTCACTGGTGTAAAGGTGAAAACTGAATTCACTAATATCTTCATTCACTGAATCTTTTATACAAACCTGTTACCACTCTGACGCCCGTTCAGTGTATATTTGTACACAACTGCTCTATAAAGACAGGTACTGATGCGATATCTCATTAGAAAGCTACGGTTCTTGTAATTCGATGTATGCAAACCATTTGAAGATACAATCACAACAGCAGGTACAGTTAACGTCTCTGTCAAACAAACACTCCGAAAAAAGCTGTTAAAATATCGGCGTCACTCACCGATTATGATTCATAGTCTTCCCCCCATCCACAATAGTCCAGCAAAAACAGTCTTGTTAGATTGTTAAGGGTCCACACGATCCAATCCAGTAAAAGATTTAGTCCAAAACACATTAGTACGTCCATAAACACCCACGGAGGGCTGTTGCATCATTTCAAATTAGCGGCAGATATGATAACAAGCGATCTATTTTCGATCATAATTTCAGTTTCCATGCGGCAAAGTGTTTTTTTTTTTCTCTCAAAATGGCGGCTGCATTCTGCCGGTTAGATTGACACCTCATTTGACCCAATGGGAGCTTCTAAAGCCCGGTCACATTCTGGAACAGCCAACGAGAGTCCGCTTTGAAAGACAATGCCCGCCTCTCTTGCTTTGGGTAATGCTCGAGCCAATTACAATCAATCTTTCTGAAACTCACGCTTCGTATAGCCAATGAAATTACGAAGAGAACGATATGCAGATTCACCAGATTGCATGTTGGGAAAGTCTTTTCGAATCAAATCTAGTACCGTGAGTCAAGTACCTGAGACCGATTATGAAGAACAGTCTGGTTAATGAGAATTTTCAAGAATTTGTGAAAGTTGACAATGGTTAAATATGTTATAGTTAACCATACATTGATATAAATAAGCTATAGTTTGAATTTTTGACACTTAGTTTATCGTAGCCTATGCATTTTGATGTGGTGACTATGAGCCTCCAAATGCACTTTTACGTGGATGTACTCTTAGTAAACCATGTGTAAAATATTCATTTTCTGTCGTATTGTTATCGAATTTGAATGCGTACTATGACTTCATGCTATGGTACCATTGTGTCTTCCAGCTAATAAATCCCAGCCATAGTTATCTGCAGGCATGTGTTTGCCAAAAAACATCCAGGCAGAAATAAAAACCTTCTGTTTCAGTGTGTTGTAGCTTCATTAGCTCAATGCTAGTAGCACTTACAGTGATTCTGACTGTTTGTGAAGAAACTTCAGAGTGTTACCTTTCAATAGAGACTAAAACCATACATGTACTCCCAATGGTTCAATAAGAGCTGTCAGTTTACTTTGGGTACGCCTTGGATAGGCGTTTTAGGCAAATTTTACAGGAGTGATAAGAGGTTTTAATGCTATCTGTCTGAATGTTATCTTTTATATCAGCTATTGTTTAATGCTATCTGTCTGAATGTTATCTTTCATATCAGCTATTGTTTAATGCTATCTGTCTGAATGTTATCTTTTATATCAGCTATTGTTTAATGCTATCTGTCTGAGTGTTATCTCTTATATCAGCTATTGTTTAATGCTATCTGTCTGAATGTTATCATTCATATTAGCATTTCCACTTTACAAGACTGAAGATGTGCTATTAATGTGTTCAGAACAATAACAGCCAATCATTGAATGATTGATAGACATTCAGACAAATCTCTGTTGAAAACACACCTGTATTATGTTTTTATCTTTTGGGTTAATGAGATATGATAAATGGCTAAGCTGTATGACATCAATATTGTAATTGTGGTGAAACCGGGACATTTGAGTGTTTTACAGATAATTGTCGGGACTTGGGACACCCAGCTTGAAACTGGGACTGGTTTGCTCATAGCCGCCACTCTGCACTTGGCTCATAACACCGTTCTAATAATGTTTTAAGTTTCATGCTAACAACTGCTAGCTCTGTTAGCACCGTCAGCTTCTAGCCGCCGGCTCAGCTGTCGCCATGTTGAGAGCTGTATGGAGGCTATCACAGTCATTTACTGTCCCTTTAAGTACGGAAGTTACGTAAGAAATGTAGACTACATTAAGTCAACACTGATTCTTTCACAAGGGACAGGAACAGCTGTTCCCTCCACTACACCATCACACCTCCATCAACATACTAACAAGACTCTTTAATACGACTTTAATTTGAAGGAGACACGTCTGGAAACTCCACCAGACAGACGAATAAATAAAAAACACACATGACTAATTGTTCTGAACTTCAACAAACATCATCACCCTATGGAAGCCCATAAGGGAAAATTGAAAATAAATAAATAAACGCATAAAATAGCAAGATATAATTGTAAACAGTAAATTATTTACTTAAAAAACGACAAATGACATTAAAAACCATATAACTAAAATGCTGGAGGTCACGATCCGAGGAGGCCAACAGGACCACATCATCTGCAAACAGCAAAGAGGCGATGCCGAGACCCCCGAACCTGACGTTCTCCACCCCCAGGCTGCGCCTAGATATCCTGTCCATGAAAGTCACGAACAGGACCGGTGACAAAGGGCAGCCCTGGCGGAGGCCAACACCCACCGGGAACGTGTCTGACTTATTGCCGAGAATGCGGACACAGCTCCTACTGCAGTCGTACAGAGACCGGATCGCCCGTTGTAATGGGTCCGGCACCCCATACTCCCGCAGCACCCCCCACAAGAACCCCAGAGGGACCCGGTCGAAAGCCTTCTCCAAGTCCACAAAGCACATGTAGACTGGTTGGGCAAACTCCCAGAACCCCTCCAGTAGTCTTGCGAGGGTAAAGAGCTGGTCCACTGTTCCACGGCCGGGATGGAATTCGCATTGCTCCTCTTGAATCTGAGGTTCGACAAACGGTCGGAGCCTCCTTTCCAGCACCCTGGCATAAGCCTTCCCCGGGAGGCTGAGTAGTGTGATACCCCGGTAATTCGAGCACACTCTCCGGTCCCCCTTTTTGAAGATGGGAACCACCACCCCAGTCTGCCAGTCCATGGGCACTGATCCCGACCCCCATGCGACATTGAAGAGGCGTGTCAGCCAGGACAGCCCAACCATGTCCAGCGCTTTCAGCATCTCAGGGCAGATCTCATCCACCCCCGGCGCCTTGCCACCAAGGAGCTTTTTAACTACCTCAGCGGCCTCTGCCAGGGATAAGGGTGAGCCTCCCCCTAGATCTTCAGGCGCTGCCTCCTCTACAGAGGACATGTTGGTCGGGTTTAGGGGTCTCGGCATCGCCTCTCTGCTGTTTGTAGATGATGTGGTCCTGTTAGCCTCCTCGGATCGTGACCTCCAGCATTCACTGGGGCGGTTTGCAGCCGAGTGTGAAGCGGCGGGGATGAGAGTTAGCACCTCCAAATCTGAGGCCATGGTTCTCTGCCGGAAACCGGTGGATTGCTCCCTCCAGGTGGGGACGGAGTGCCTACCTCAAGCGAAGGAGTTCAAGTATCTCGGGGTCTTGTTCACGAGTGAGGGTAAGATGGAGCGGGAGATCGACAGGCGGATCGGTGCGGCTGCAGCAGTAAAGCAGGCGCTGCACCGGACCGTCTTGGTGAAGAGGGAGCTGAGCCGGAAGGCAAAGCTCTCAATTTACCACTCGGTCTACGTTTCTACCCTCACCTATGGTCACGAACTCTGGGTCATGACCGAAAGGACAAGGTCGCGGCTACAAGCGGCCGAAATGAGCTTCCTCCGTAGAGTGGCCGGGTTCACCCTTAGAGATAGGTTAAGGAGCTCGGTCATCAGGAGGGAGCTTGGAGTCGAGCCGCTACTCCTTCGCGTCGAAAGGACTCAGCTGAGGTGGTTCAGCATCTAATCAGGATGCCTCCTGGACGCCTCCCACTGGAGGTTTTCCAGGCAAGTCCAAATGGGAAGAGACCCCGGGGAAGACCCAGAACACGCTGGAGGGATTACATCTCCCAGCTGGCCTGGGAACACCTCGGGATCCCCCAGACTGAGCTGAAACATGTTGCCGGTGAGACGGAGGTCTGGGTCAGCCTGCTTGGCCTGCTGCCACCGCGACCCGACCCCGGATAAGAGGAGGAAGATGGATGGATGGATGGATAACTAAAATGCAACATAGAAATTTGAAATTAAGATAATGTATGTTATTATTATTAAATGTATTTCCTTAGCTTTTAAACCTTAATTTTCATAATTTGTATTTTGTTTTATCTATGTCATTGGTAATAATAAATAAAGTAAAAAGTTGTTCTGAATGAAAAAGTCCACAGTTTGGAAAACATCACAATATCTGTAAAAGGATTGAAGAAAGAGATGTGAAGGAACTTTTTTAATGAGATCTAACTAGATTCATGAAAGTTTATCCGCAATGGACATCGATGATACTCATGCTGCGTGTATGATTACTTTTTGTCTTTGTAAAAATATGAAATGATCACAATTCGGAGACAGCAAAGCATAATGCAATGTATTTTACTAAATCAAAAATATGTAATTATTCTTATTCTTCATGTACAGTATTAACTCATTTATTTGACCTTATTGAGCTTCCATACAGGTCAGTGTTTGTCAATAAAAGTCCAAGTTTTTTCCCCCAGTAAACAACTTCAACTAGACAAACTGCTTGAGAAGCTGCTTGCTGTTAATTTATGGAGCTCAATAGATATTTAATGTAGCATGTTATGGTACTTGGGCTTTTATTACTGGACTTAATTGCTTTTTTGTCCTTTGTTTTCTTTACAGAGCAGTCAGCAGACAGTCAGCAGCGCTGCACATCTCACTGGTTGACTGACAGGAGATGTTCAGTGAGGGTGGAGTTCATGGTGGAAGAACCTCAGTCTGTCTACGTGTTAACAGCAGATTTATGAAATACAGGACTTTTACTGCAGGACCTTTACTTGTAACAGAATATTGTCCCATTGTATTTAGGGTGAGTTGATCTCCTTCATTTATTAGTTGATGCTTATCATGGATTCTTGCTGATTCTTGCTGGGTGATTTTTTTATTTTTCTGATGTTAATTGTTTTGTGTCCATGTGTCGTCTCTCACTGTGATGTAATTTATTCTTTTATTTCTCCAGGACTCATCGCTGCTGCTTTCATCCACACTGAAGGCAGAACAATGGGGAGGGAGGACCGTGTGTGTTGTTTGTCACACTCGGCTTTAATTAAGATTAATTGTACCTGTGAAGAGTCCTCTGGCGGTGTTTAGCCCGGATGCTGCCAGCTAAACGCCATAACACCGCAGCTCGTCCAAATGTCAAGGGGGGGGAGTGTTTTTTTACATTTCTTTTCATTTAGGAGCTTAACTTTACAGCAGCAAACAGAAACTATAGATTTTATTTACATCATTATTGATTGATTTGGCTGTCACTGTGGCTCCAGAAACATTCAGCAAATATTGGTATTTTTATTTATTACAAAAATCTAAGAAATGAAAAGTAGAAATTATGAAAAAAAACAAATATGACTATATTCCTATGGCTTCAAGCTAGACGATTTATGTCTGACCCTTTAATTTTCACATCTTAGAGTCATAACTCAAAGTCAAAAGTAAAATCTGAGCACAGACTTAAACCATAAATGCTCTGAGAATCATCTCCATGGTCTTTATATTCCAGTAACACCAACACTCTCTTCTACATATTAAACACAGATATTTACTCTGTGTTGATACCTAAATACTCTATTTTAAATTGCATAAAACTGTCCTTAAACAATTGGTCCAATTCATTCTGAAAATGATGTAAATAAAGAGATAAATAAAAGAGATGAATTAATGTCATCTGTTATGAAAAGAAGGGGAACAAACATAGCAATTTAATCTATATCTAAATCTAAATCGTATTATTGTTAGTTGTTTTTTTTAAACGACATTTTTATCCTGAAGAGCTTTTTTTTTCTTTTACTCCTAAAAAATGAAATTTCTTGCATTTCTTTCCGGTGAGCGATCCGTCACTGACAATAAACGGGCCGGCGAAGGAACATTTCCCATGAGTCCGTCTGTCTGTCACGGATGGAGCGGCGGCTCTAAGCAGACCCGTCCCATCTTAATCTGTTCTGCATGCTAAGCAGAGTGCCCCCCCCCCCCCTCAGATTGTTATAAATGCTGTTTATGGTCTTGCTATGACAACTGTGAAGGGCACGGCGGAGGATTTATCACAGGATTATCTCCTCAGCCAATGAATAGACGGAACACGGTTGTAAATGACCCTGCAGGGTAATAAAAGAAGACGCCGCTCCGCTGGGACAAAAAGAAGAGGAGCTGTTATTATCATTATTATTATTATTGTTCATAATACCAAAGCCTCTCACTTCCATTCACTCATGTTTGTTTTATCTTATTTGTCTATTGATTTTAAATAAAGGCAGATGGCAACAAATAGATGTTGACATTATTTCAGCGCTTTAGGAGCAGAAACTATTTCCAGACATTTGTTTAAAGTAGCTCATAGAAGTAATACAGCCAGTCTGAAATGGAACAAAACATTAATGATTTAATTCTGGTGGTTATATACGGTTTAAACATAAATCAGGAGTCAAAGTGATTTCTGAACCAAACCATAACTTTGACCCAGAATGATCTCATAATGTACGAAGCTTCCATTGTGTCTCATTGGAGGGTGATAATATCAATATAATATCTTTATAGTTCGGTGCATTCACTGACTCATAATGAACAGACTGACATGTTCAGTTATTAAGATGTCTACATGATGTTTGATATAAACAGATCAGTTTGTTTATTACTCCTTAAACAGCTGTAGGATGTCTTCTGATGATGTCACAGTGATGTCATCAGGGAGACTACAAATGTGAGAAAGTCTGAAGTGTGAACTCTCTTACAAGTCCAACAGCTTTTACTTTTTACATTTCAACCTTTAATGAAAAGTCATCTTTGCAGACAGTAAATGAAGGGAAATAGAATGAAAACATGAGACAACTCTTCTGCTCTCACTGAGTACATGCACAGCTATGCTACATGCTATGCTACATGCTATGCTGCAAGTTAAACACACTTCCAATAAAGGTTGAAGAAAGCAGTTGGTCTTTTTAGTTTTTTTTGCTGGAAATGAAACTGTGAAAACAGCTAAATCCATGATAGTGATTGTTACGGTTCGTGATACAGTGAAGAAGAAACCAGATCCACAAAAGTAGAGACTAAGTGTCAAATGAGCCTGTGTCCCTGATTCCAGGTAGAAACAATGATCAAGTCTCAAGGAAGCAGAATGCAGTAATTAATCATGTAAACACAGAGAGCCAACAGGAGTAATATAATTTACAGCTAAAATGTTGTATTAGTAACATGTTAGCTTCCGATCAACACAGCAGTAAGAAAAGCTGAATCAACAATCCCAGCTGAGATAAAAGTACAAACAGAAGTCTCTCAGTGTTTGTTTAGTCTCAGACCAACATAAATAAATAATGTACAGTCAGCATTAGTGCTCCACAGAATGGATCTGGGCTCAAGTGAAATATTGAAAAATAGGACAGGAACACACAGCTCTCTTCTGCCAAATGTCCAACATTTTAATGAGCCAAGAAAAGAGTCCCGTGTTTGACTTGTTATCTTGAGCATATGGTGACTGGAAGGCCCCGCACGTCTCCCAATACCAATGTCGCCTGGCCCCCAGGAGCCTCGGGGTGTCAGCTTTTAGAGATCTGCCACTACAAAGACAGCATGGCTGCCAGTCACATGTGAACAATTCAGTTAAACTGGGTTGAGATCGCTGTACGACACAAAGAACCAGGAGAACAAGACTTCTCTGCTCTGAGTGAGTTCATTACCAGCTGCTTAGTATGAGACAGAAGAACAAGACAAGGCAAGTTTATTTGTATAGCACATTTCAACAACAAGGTAATTCAAAGTGCTTCACATAAAACCATTAAAAGCATCAAAACATAAGGCAAAAGAAAAGGAGATTTAAAAAGAATTAAGAACATTGATTGAAACATTAAAAACAGTCATACAAATACTAAAAAACAGTGTAATAAATAAAATACAGTAGTAAAATGAAGAAATGCAGGAAATTGATTCATATATTAATTGAATCTGGTTCAATTAAAAGCAGCAGCAAACAGAAAAGTCTTCAGTCCTGATTTAAAGGAGCTGAGGGTCTCAGCAGACCTGCAGCTTTCTGGACTTTGTTCCAGATATGTGGAGCAGAACAACTGAACGCTGCTTTTGCATATTTAGTTCTGACTCTGGGAACAGAAAGTAGACCGGTCCCAGACGACCTAAGGGGTCGGGATGGTTCATAAGGTAGCAGCAGATCAGAGATGTGTTTTGGCCCTAAACCAGTGGTTCTCAAACCTTTTCTGTCACGCCCCACTTTGGAGGAAGAAAAATGTTCATGCCCCACCGCCCCAACAAAATTGTAACAAAATGGTGCATGTTGAACTTTTATTGAAATAACATTTTGTGACTCCTCCATCGGTGCTTTTACAAATAATAGAATAAAGAAAATTGCAATCACTTTCAAGTAAACCAGATCGCTCCATCAGACAAAAACAAATACAATGTGCAATCACTTTGTTAGAACAATGCAAATAAAGTTCAATCTGTGCAAAAAATAACTAATATTTGGCAAAAAATAGCTTATTGTGGCTGCAATTAACCATAACCATAAAGATAATAACAATAAAGTGCAACCTGTGAAAAACTAAACAAAACAAGTTCAAATATTTGGCAATAAAGAGTTTTACTGAGTTTTACACTGCATATCTTTTCAAAACAACAATAACGTGCAACCTGTGCAAAACAAAACAAAACGAGTGCAGGAGCATTTTATTTTAAATATGAGCTTTAAAATGTAGCATTCTGCTGTACTCTGAGAAGAAAATTAAGTGATAAGACATTTACTTTAAGCAAAAACTAATTTATTATTCAGTTATTAGTATTTCAGCTCTCTTATTATTAATTAAAAGTTTTAGTCATAAAAACAAAGATAGCAAGAGTAGCGAGAACCATCGGCTGTACAAATAAAGTGATTAGTTTTCATTGAACCCTGTTACTGTACGGCTTCATATTAACTTCCACTGTTACTGTAAAGCTGTTAGAATTGTGGCCTATCTTCCATTTGCAATTAATATGCATTCAATCCAGTTCAATTATTTATTAAAATGATAATCTACTCTGGCTAGTTTATCAAGAGTAAAATAATAGCTGTGATTTAACTCCACGTGGGACTGTTGGGACTGTTAGTCCACTGGCTGTGGTCATCACAGTGAACAGTGTGATGAGAGGACATGTGAGCCCTTGTTGCTGTAGTTCATCTCCTTGGAGCAGAGGCTGCATTTAGCATAGCCTGCCTTATCAATGTATTTAAAATACTGTGACAGCAGGAAGCTGTACTCACGTCTGTTTAGACCTCCACCTTTATCCAGGCCCAGCTCCACCTTTATCCAGGCCCAGCTCCACCTTTATCCAGGCCCAGCTCCACCTTTATCCAGGCCCGGCTCCACCTTTATCCAGGCCCGGCTCCACCTTTATCCAGGCCCAGCTCCACTCACATCTCAGCCCTGCGTCAAGCTGCGCTACACAAACAGCCTCCTCTCCCTGAAGCTCTTTGACCTCATCATCTCATCAGTATCTGGGCCTCATGTTTCGTGGTCATGAAAGTTATTCTGACCACGAAATCATTCTCATTCTACTTTGAGTTAACACAAACAACCTGCCACTAGATGCGCCGGTGTTCCAGTTTAACGTTAATGAGTGACCGCGTGAACTGACCGCGTGAGCTGCAGCGTTCTGAATCAGCTGCAGCTTTCTGACAGACTTTTTACAGACCTGTAAACACACCGTTACAGTAGTCCAGTCTGCTGAAGATAAATGCATGGACAAGTTTTACCTGTTGAGACATAAATCCTCTAATCATTGATATATTCTTCAGGTGATAGTAGGCTGATTTTGTAATTGTCTTGATGAGGCTGTTCAGGTTGAGGTCTGAATCCATAACTACACCTAGATTTCTGGCTTGTTTGTGGTTTTTAACATCAGTGATTGAAGCTGAGCGCTGACTTTCAATCGTTCGTCCTTGGTACCAACAACAATTACTTCTGTTTTATCTTTGTTTAATTGAAGAAGATTCTGGCACATCCAGTTGTTGATTTGTTCAATGCAGTTACCCAGCCCTTTTATGGGATTATAGTCCCCTGGTGACATAGTTATGTAGATGTGTGTGTCGTCTGCATAATTATGATAACACACTTTGTTGTTTTCCATAATCTGAGCTAGTGGAAGCATGTAGATGTTGAACAGAAGAGGCCCCCGTATTGAACCTTGGGGAACACCACATGTCATTTTAGTCAGCTCTGATGTGTAATTAGCTACATACACAAAGTATTCTCTGTCCTTCAAGTAGGATTCAAACCAGTTAAGTGCTGTGCCAGAAAGTCCCACCCAGATGTTTAGTCTTTCTAGGAGTATGTCATGGTCGACCGTGTCGAATGCAGCACTGAGATCCAGTAATACTAAGACTGAACTTCTGCCATTGTCTGTGTTTAAGTGGATGTCGTTGAAAACCTGAACAAGAGCAGTTTCAGTACTGTGGTGCTGTCGAAAGCCTGACTGGAAGACATCAAAACAGTTATTTACGGCCAAGAAGTTGTTCAGCTGTTGGAAAACCGCTTTTTCAATTATCTTACTTAACAATGGGAGGTTTGATATTGGCCTATCATTGTTCATTGTTGCGGAGTCTAAACTAGCCTTCTTTAGGAGCGGTTTAATAACTGCAGGTTTTAGGGCTTGTGGGAAGTGTAGGAAATTTAGGTTTAGAACTGTGCTTTAAGAAATTAAGAAATTATAATAGGAATGTTTAATGATTCATAATTAAGAAATCATAATTAGAAGTGTTCTAGAATTCATAAATAGAAGATTCATAATTATAGGAGTAATTTAGAATTTATAGTTAGAAATGTTTCTTAGTAGAATTTGTAGCACCTTTTAGAGGTGGAGAATAATATGATAGCAAGTACTTGGGGAGTACCATCTATGCTTGTAAAACGTGTGAAGTTTTTGCCAAAAGTTGCAAATCCTTATCTTTAATATAGTATGCTTAAGAGTAGGCGTAGGGACAGACAGAGATTTTTAGACAGGCAATTTCAGCGGACGCAGAAGGACCATCACCCGTGCCAGGGTTTGGAGCTAGCCAATAGGAACTAAGATGGACAATATGGGAGGGGATTTCAAACTGTGAACAGAGAATGCGGAGAAAAGATTCTTCCTCTTTCCTCTCGTCTCAACGTGAGGGCAGCTGTGCTTCCGGGCTGGGATGAGGGTAAAATGCTTTCCTGCGCAGAATATATATCTATAGATACTGTAAATAATGTACTTCACTTTGCAATTGTTTTAGCTTCTGTAGTATTAAATGCTTTTGATTATAATTGAAACCGGCTGTCTTTGTAGCTAAGAGGCCGGACCATGCGGTCTCCCACAGTTTAAGAGGCCCAGAATCTAACAGAAGACACCTGAGAGAAGGGATGTGTTTACAATTTGTAAAAGATCAGTGGTCATGGAGTTTGAAATATTTTTGAAAAAGTGTGTTGGTAGAATATCCAAGCAGCAGGAGGATGACTTCAGCTGACAAGCAGTGTGGTGGTACAGGGTCATTAAGATAAGCTTGTCACACATGGATAACATACACACGTATTGCTTTTCACACAGCGTAATCTTCACAAAACCTGGAACAACACTCTAGCAGTTTGTTCTAGTACAAAGGTCATTCTATGAAATCACGAAGTCTTGGTAGCAAATCAGCTGTGCTCAAGTATTGACGTCTGCTACAGCTTTATTGTCTATTATTTAGGACAAACATCTGCTAGCCCCCAAGAGGAAAGATATCTGAGACGCTGGTGTCAGAGGAAGTTTCAGACACCAGACATACGAGGGCACAGGCCTCGAAAGTCCAAATGAGGATATAAGTCTTTGTAAGTCAACATACTTCTTGAGTCATTAGATTTTCCCAACAATTGAACCTTTATTCAAAATCAAATCCATTGAGATAAAATCTCTTTTGTGATGTCAGGAGGCACAAAACCTTCCTCGCTCCATCGGGTTGGATAAGGGCCGTAAATAAACATTACAAATTGAATATCATTAGCAGAGGGAATACAAAGAAATCATGCGATTAATCGCGATAAAAAATTGTAATCATTGCCCAGCATTAATATATATACGTATATATATATATATATATACGTGTATATATATATATACGTATATATATATATATATACGTGTATATATATATATATACGTGTATATATATATATATATACGTATATATATATATATATACGTATATATATATATATATACGTGTATATATATATATATACGTATATATATATATATATATACACACATATATATATATGTACATATATAACAATGGAAAACAACACTTCTTTGAAATGTGGGTTTAAAAAATGTTTTCTTTCAATAAATCAAAAACAATTGCTGCATAAAGTCAGAAGCAACAAATCCGCTGAGGTGGAGCAGAAGCAGAGGTTGACATGTTTCCATGTTTACTTTACGTGGTCCATCTTACTTTGAAGGATTCGGAGACGAAGCATGCTTCCTGTGTCACACGCTGCATGCTTTATAGACAACAGTAAAACATTTTAGTGCTGCAGAAACTGGGCTGTTATTAAAATAGCGGGCCGGTATCTGTCACCGGGAGACGGGCCGATATCTTTTTGTGACGCCGAGGCATATTTTATCATAATCTGCCGAGGCCGAGCGGGGCCTTGTACACATCATTGGTTTTTCCTGCTCAGTTAGATTGTGAAGGTCAGAGTTCCTGCAGCCTTTTATGGCTGTTTAACTTTTGAGACTGATCGTGAGGCGACGGCCCAGACGATTTATTTTCACCGCCGTCAGTTCAGTCAGTCGACGCCAACCAAAGCGAGACAAGACGTTTTATTTTGTAGAAAAACCAGGAATCAAAGAATTTTTATAAGATCTCACTGCCATCAATCAGTCAATCCTCAAGACGTCACTCCGATAAGCATCTTCAACGTTTCAGGATTAGGGAACATTTAGAAGGTTTAACATCATGGATCTCCATCAGTCCACTTCCTGTTCACTGCTTTGTCCTCACAAGTTTCAGAGAAAACATTGTGCTCCTGTGGTTCAGCTTTTTAGAATAAACACTCCTGCAGACCATAATGTTTAGCAAAATAAAAATAATAATGACAATAATCTCAGTCATAATTACAAGATAATAAATCATACATATGATGACTTGCTAACAGAAAAATGAAATGCTCAAATGATCAAATGCAAAGTTATAATTCATATTTAGTGTCTCAAAATCTGGGCTGAAATTAACAATTACGTTTATCATTGATCCATTCGCAGATTATTTTCTCAATTAATGTCGATGAAATATCAGAAACAGTGCCCAAAGACTCCAAAGTGATGAAACATACACACACACACACACATATATATATATGTACATACAAACTAAATGTAAATCAAAGCCTGTCTGGAGCTGCACATTAAAATACCTCAGGTCCTCAATATTACATGTGACTTCTTTATTGAGAAAGAATATTAACCTTCACTGAGCTGTGAGCTGCACACAGATGAGACTGTTGTGGACCTTTGACCGGGGAAACAAAAAGGGGACATTTTCATTGTCTAACAACACTCGACAGCTTTTACACTCATGCTTGAAATTTGTTTGGAAGCCCTTGAGGGTAAAATAGTGCCAGAGAGAAAAGACCTGCGGCTGCAAATAGTCTCACCCTCCAAAACGCCAAGAAGAAGAATGACCCCGGCTCAGAGGACATGCAGTGTGTGTGTGTGGTCCCTTCAGTCGCCGGGCGATGAGCTGGGGAAGCTGTCAGCCGGCTGGACTGCGGCTGAATCCTGGCAAGCGGAGCAGCAGGAGGAGGAGGGAGGAGGGAGGAAGGAGGCATTCTTCAGTGCTGACACTCTCATTGAGACTCAGGGCAGCCGTGAAATAAAAGCTACGAGGAGGCTGAAAGAAAGAAAAAGACGGCTCCGGTAGTTTATTTTGTCCAAACAAAACATTTGTCCCACTTGTGGAAAAAAGTGATTGAATCGTCCTTTGTGTTGAGCTGAATGGCTGCGAGCAAATACGTCTGGAAGTGCACTGTTAGTTTTACCGGTTTTAACTGTGAAAAAAAACACTTAACTGCAGAGCAGTGAGAGCAGAGAGGCCGCCAGAGATTTCTCTTCTGACACCGAGAGACCAACTTCCATTCAACACGATGAAACCAGTGAATTAATATCGGTTTATTGATGGAAGAGGAGATTTTACTGAGGACCACTTCACTTCTTTTATCTCTTCTTCCATCCTCATGAGGCCCAGAGTCAGACATGTATAGTCGTCTGCTCTTTGCATCCAGATTTAGCTGCTAAACAGAAGCATTAGCCAGTGGCGGCTGGTCAATAGAGGGCGCTAGGGCGCCGCCCCACCTTGAGCCACAACAAATAAAATAAATAATAATAATAATAAACTATACAAAATGTCAATATTTGTGTTTTTGAAATATGGAATCACCCAGTAATATGTGTAAAATATGATATCTGCGGTAAATATATGCTTTTCCTGCACGTCCTCTCCGTCTCAGCTGGCTGGGGCGCTGGAGAAACTGGCCAAAAGAGGCGGGTCTATGAAGCAGTTTAGCCAATTGCTGATTAAAGATATAAATATGTGACATACAATTTAGCCAATCAGCGCCCTCAAATAGATTCAGTCTCTACAGGCGAGCACCAGCGCGAGCACTGCTCCTCCAAGACCCGTTTGAGAGGAGAACTTTGGAGGAGAGACTTCAGGCCAAAGAGCTGATATCAGATCAGCCTGACCTCACAATCAGACAGCAGACTAGCAGGAAAGGGAAGCAGTACATGAAGCTTCTCCACTAGCTGTACACCAGACAGGTTTGGCTAGCTGGATGACGTCATGCTAATAACTTATTTAGCTTTTTAAAACAACGGGGACAGATCGAGCACGGACAGTTAGGGAGTGAGGGACATGAAGCACCTGCTGAGAAATGATATATAGTTATAAATAAATAATTATATATATGTGTGTGTTTTATCTTCCAGTGAATATTATTATATATATATATATATTATTATATTATACTGAATTCCCTGTGAGGGTGACTAAAATAAGATGACCTGACGTGTTTATCAAAGTGTTATTTACTGCTTTTTTCATGTTGGAATAAATGTTAAATATTTAACTGCAAAGTAGTAATGGGCGTTTGATACCTTTATTTTTTTTCATTAAATCATTCTGGGATGTTTGCTGAAATTGATTGCATGTGGCACAGCCCTACCTATGTCCACTATGGGGACGTTACACTTTGGTCCATGTGTCGTAGTCTTTACCAACATCTTCTTAAAGTGGAGGCTCCATTGGTCGTCTCATGTGAGGACGATCACCAGACAATGAGACGAATCAATTACTTTCCTTTTCTCCAGTCCTTTCATGCATGATGTCCACTACAATAGACTACGATTTAGTAAGTACATCATATATAAAATATTTTCACAAGTTGTAAGGGTGTTGAGTCTGTTAATGAATGGTCCTTCACAGTGAATAATGCTCCACTTCATATATTTACATTTGATCAGTAGTAATACAAATTCATGCATGCAAGGATTCAGCAATTACTATATCGCACCATCGCTTCTTTCATTAATCTCCGTTGAGAAACTTCAGAGGGGCCTCAACAGCTCCACAAAAAGTCACAGTTACAGTTTAGTTTCATAGACCTGAGATGACTTTAGTCTCCATTTCCTGTAATGCCGTCATGTTCCCTTGGGAGACGTCCAAAGCTCATGAGCCTCCTCCTACACTCTCTTTGTGTTGACATGCACACAATGACAATGTTCACAATCTTAGTTAGCGTGTTAGCATGCTAACATTAGAAAATTATCAGCAAACACAGAATCCAGCTGAGGCTGATGGGAATAGCATTAGTTCAGAATCAGAATCAGAATCAGCTATATTGGCCATGTATGCTTACGCATACGTGGAATTTGTCTCCGGTTTCCACTCCGCTCTCAATGTACAAACACAAATTTACAATAAACAAGAAAATATATGTATAAAGAATAAAAAAGGGCAGCAGTAAAAGTAGAACGGATGTAGGTATAGACATTTAGCTATATACAATATAAGTATAAATATATATCCAAGAGAAAAAGTGTATATATATATATATACATGTGAACATAAACCTATAGACAATGGCATGAATTGTAAGTGGTGGTAATAGTGTAGTATAACTTATTTATTGTTCATGAGAGTGATGGCCAGTGGAAAGAAGCTGTTCCTGTGTCTGGTGGTTTTGGCGTAGAGAGCCCTGTAGCGCCTACCAGAGGGGAGGAGTTGGAAAAGCTTGTGTCCAGGGTGTGAAGGGTCTGCAGTGATCTTTCCAGCCCGTTTCCTGATTCTGGAGGTGAACAAGTCCAGGATGGACGGCAGGCTGGAACCAATGATCCTCTCTGCAGACCTGACAATCCGTTGCAGTCTGTTCCTGTCCTGTTTGGTGGCTGATCCGAACCACACAGTGATAGAGGAACAGAGAACAGACTGGATGATGGCTGAGTAGAACAGGATCAGCAGCTCCTGAGGCAGGTTGAACTTCTTGAGCTGGCGCAGAAAGTACAACCTCTGCTGGGCCTTTTTCCTGATGGTGTTGATGTTGGGAGCCCACTTCAGGTCCTGGGAGATTGTGGATCCCAGAAACTTGAAGGTCTCCACAGCAGACACAGTGTTGTTGTGTATGGTGAGGGGGGGGCAGTGTTGGGGGGCACCTCCTGAAGTCCACTGTCATCTCCACAGTTTTGAGCTTGTTTAGCTCCAGGTTGTTCTGACCACACCAGAGGACCAGCTGTTCAACCTCCCGTCTGTACGCAGACTCATCACCGTCCCTGATGAGGCCGATGACCGTTGTGTCGTCTGCGAACTTCAGGAGTTTAACCGTTGGGTCCTCTGAGGTGCAGTCGTTGGTGTAGAGGGAGAAGAGCAGTGGGGAGAGCACACATCCCTGGGGGGCGCCAGTGCTGATAGTCTGGGTGCTAGATGTGATTTTTCCCAGCCTCACCTGCTGCGTCCTGTCAGTCAGGAAGTTTGTGATCCACTGACAGGTGGAGGCTGCACAGTGAGCTGGGAGAGTTTGGGTTGGAGTATTGCTGGGATGATGGTGTTAAACGCTGAGCTGAAGTCCACAAACAGAACCCTGCAGGTATCTGGTCACAAACCAAAGTATTGGACGCATCGATGGCGCTAGATGAAAAGTCAAAGTTATTACGATTCATCCCGAGAGGAGCACGAATAACCAACCACGTCATCACAATCCATCCAATAGCTGTTGAGACATTTCAGTCAAAACAGGATGAATATCATGGTTCCATGTGAACTCAGCGAACCTTGATGAATAAAGTAAACACATCACTGAAGTACAACATGTCTCTGGTCAGCAGCCATTTCGTCAGCTTCGACAACTTGCAACCAGAGCACGTTGATGTTCAAGAGTTAAAACAGGTTTTGTTTTTATCACACGTTCAAAATGACAACGTAATTAAAAAGCTACTAACACCATTAAAAACCAAAACTCAGACAATTAAAAGAGTCTTACGAGTGTATTAAGAGGAATTAGTTGTGAATGAGCTCTTAAGAGAAACACAATGGCCTCTGTTGTCCACTCTGCCTTTCAGGCTTCAGGAGCTCAAACCACCGGAGGAGTCCTTTTGTCCACCATCAAACCACCAATACCCCATCCCCACCAACAAACCCCCAACACACTGTTCCCACCATCAAACTCCCAACACACCGTCCCCACCGACAAACCCCCAACACACCGTCCCCACCGACAAACCCCCAACACACCGTCCCCACAAACAAACCCCCAAACCTCCGTACCCACCAACAAACCCCCAATACGCTGTCCCCAACAAACCACAATACACCGTCCCCACCAACAAACCCCAAACCCACTGTCCCCACCAACAAACCCCCAACACACCGTCCCCACCAACAAACCCCCTGTCACGGTTTAGACTTTGCCCCCTGTGTTCCTGTGTCTGTCTCTGTGTGTGTGTGTGTTTCCCCTGATTACACTCATCCTACTCACCTGCCCAGTCCACCCAGCTGCCTTCAATATTCTCATAACCCCACACATATATAATCCCCTGCTTTCCCTGTTCTGGTTGTCAGATCGTCCTTGTTCGTTCCCCTGTCTGTTCCCGTATTGTGTCTCCCTCGTGTTTGCTCTGTGCTCCAGCGTTTGCTCCTGGTTTGTACCTTTGCCTTTTTTTTGTGACTTTGCCTTTTTGTATTCTGTTTGGATTTTTGCCCGCTCCCTGTTGGAGTCGCTTTGAGTTTTTGTTTGTGACTTTTTAAGTAAAGAACCTTATTTTTTCAACTTCACCTCGTCTCCAGTGTCTGTCTGCGCTTGAGTCTCAGATCTGCCCCTCGGACATGACAGAACGATCTGACCATGAAAGACTCAGCAGACCAGTTTTGGGGAACCCGCTTGGCCAGGGGAGGGCCTCGGAGCTTCCAGAAAGCTAACCGCGAGCTAAGCCGCCCTTCCACCCCTAAGAGGACCCAAATGGACTCAGCAGACGACCCTGAGTGGTATGAACAGTTTATGGGATACCGCCTTGTCCAGACAGCAAACCGGGACTTGTTGGACTCAGCGGACCAACGTTTTGAGCGCTTTTCTGCTGAGTGGTATGAACAGTTTACGGGAACCTACCCGGCCTTGGGAGGGCCTCGGAGTGTCCAGAAGGCAAACCATGACCAGATGGACTGCCCTTTCAACCCTCGCAGAGGAAGGGTCAGACCCCCGTTCCCACTGGGCCGCAGCGATCCCCCACTCCCGCTGGGCTCCGGCCGACTCCAGCTCCCCGTGTCCCGTCGGCGGTCCGGCCGACTCCTGCTCCCCGTGTCCTGTCGGCGGTCCGGCCGACTCCTGCTCCCCGTGTCCCGACGGCGGTCCGGCCGCCTCCATCCGCCGCCTCAGAGCCGCAGCTATCCCCGGACCCGGCCGCTGTCGCCTCAGAGCCGCAGCCGCTCTCAGTCCCTGCTGCCGCCGTCTCAGAGCCGCAGCCGCTCCCAGTTCCTGCCGATGCCGCCTCCACGCTGCAACGACCTCCAATTCCTGCTGCCGCTGCCTCCGACCCGCGGCGACCCCCAATACACCGTCCCCACCAACAAACCCCAAACACACCGTCGGCACTAACAAACCCCCAACACACCATCCCCACCAACAAACATGTTTTCAACATGTACCCCTCTAGTGTTTTTAACATGTACCCCTCTAGTGTTTTCAACGTGTACCCCTCTAGTGTTTTCAACGTATACACCTCTAGTGTTTTTAATGTGTCCATATACGCTTGTTAAATGCATAGTCCTTTCAAAAAACACGAGACTAATTTAAGAAAATAAACGTGACAAAATAATTCAACGTGCTTATAATGACAACCCGACCTGTTAACTGCCACTTGATCCATTTTTTGTAAAGGAACCACCGAGTCACAGGTAAGTTTAACCAAGCATTGTAATAATTTTCCAAACAAAACAAATTCATTTCATACAAAAATAAATTAAGTCTCAGTTCAGTTCATTCCTCATAAAGTTCATTGAGGTCTTTGAGTTCGATCCTACCACCGCACTTGTGAAAAGGAAGGGGAATTGGGGTCCAAGAAAAACTCCATCCTGTAGCTCGCCATCCGAACTTTTACAGGTGCTCCGGATCATCCGGAACCCTGATTCACAAAAAACCTGATCTAAAAAAAAAAGGTCATAATGAATGAACATGGACCTTTAAAGGATAAATAAAAATATATCTCATGTTGTACATCACTTTAAGACATGTCACTTTGACTTATTTACAGTGTTTTTAGTTTTAACAACTGCACAAACAAAAAGAAACAACCCAAAATAATTACAGGGCTAAAATAGAAAAAACTACACAATCAAATAATACTTTATTCAACGCAGCTATTAATAATTAAATTCAGTCTTCTTACTACTCACCGCTGACTGCAGAATTAGTTTGAGAAACCACACGGTGTAACCCAGAACGTTCAGTAGCTGCTTTTCAGTTGCTGTCCGGCAGAACCAAATGTAAACAGGAAGCGACCTGTCTAACCCGGATATGTATGGCAGCGCGCAGTCCGCGATTGGCTACGTAATTTGCATTTCAATAATTATTATTAAGACATCTCGATCAGAGGGTTACACTGGACTATGTTTTGTGTTCCACAATGCAAATGTTACCTTTAGTAGTTTGTAATGTGTCTGTTCAGAACATGATGCTTTATGTTTGTCAAACTGTCAAAATATGAGTTCATACACTTTGTAGAATATTGCTGTGATTTCTGTGTCTTTCTCTTCTGACGGAGAACTAAAAAACACAAAAGTCACACAATAACACAAACAAGGAGTCCAGTGGCTTTGAAGAGAGCAGCTTCAGTTCACTGTTCTAGTTAACTCGTGGTTTGTGCGGAAACTGATTTCACAGCTTGGGTTCCCCAGAGTCAGAAGACTGGAAGCAGGAGGAAACCGAAGTCCAAAGCTAGTCTGACTTACATGTTGCGACTCGTTTCTTCACCATTCAGAGGGACAGAGACATCCAAACCAAACATTGTAGTTTGAGGAGTTAGCATTCCCTTGAGCTATGCTAAGCTAAGCTAAACTCTGTCTCTGTGTGGAGCCTCGGAGCCGTCAGGCAGATCACCAAGAATACAATCTGTCGCTGTGCCGACCGGCTGCCAGCGTCTGAATAAATCATCCGTCTCAGCTAGAGGTGAATCTGTTTGATTTCATGTGTGACCCAAATAACAAGGCCTTCCTCTGTGTGTGACCGTGTGTGTGTGTGTTTGTGTGTGTGTGTGGTGTGTGAGTGTGTATGTGTGAGTGTGTGCGTGTCTGTGAGTGTGTGTGCGTGTGTATCTGTAGGTGTGTGTGTATGTGTTAGTGTGTGTGAGCGTGTCTGTGTGTGTGTGTGTGTGAGTGTGTGTATGTGTGAGTGTCAGCGTGTCTGTGAGTGTGTCTGTGTGTGTGTCTACAAGTGTGTGTGTGCATGTGTGTATGTGTATAAACCTGTATTTCTGAATGGGTCAGCACATTAAGCTACACAAGTGTTTTTGTTTTGGACGTATATATATATATGTTGAGTATTGTAATCAGTTCTTTTCCTGTTACAGAAATCAATTATTAACACTTTTAGCTTCCAAATTATTTTTTTCTGTCTCAAAGGAAAACACAACTTTACGTTCTCACTCCCGACTAGTCAACAGTTGGTCAGTGTCCTTCGGCCTCAGAGATATAATACTTCTAATAATAATAATAATGATGATATAATAACAATACTCATAATAGTATTATTATTATTAATAATAATAATAATAATAATAATAGTAGTATTAATAATATTAATAACTCCCTCCATTAGTGGACATTTGGTCACCAGAGATATCCGATGCCGAGGAGCTTCGACCAAGGGTTGGAGTTTGAGAAGTCGGGGGGGGGGGGGGGCGATGTGACCCTCTCTGTTTATTACTTTGTTTATTATGATGCTTATTAGCTGAGGGGGGTGGGGGGGTGGCAGGCTGCAGCTTCCTCCTCCGCATGTATGACAATTAGTTATGGGAGGAGGGGGGAGTGAAGCTGCTGAGCACAGCAGGAGGTGGGGGTGCTTTTATTGTCAATGAATTAGTGTCGTTTTCTTTTCACACACACTAACTAACCTCTAAATGGTTTGTGGCAGGCAGCTCCACCCTCCCATAATGCACCTGTGCATGATAAGAAGGGGGAGGAGAGGGGAGGCGTCGGCTGCAGCTCCCTTTCGCCGTCAGTAGGTTGAACTGCTCCATTTGAACTGATGAATTGATCATCAGAGCTGAATGAGAACTGAAAAAATTCAATCAGAGATGAACTGATGAACTGATGAATTGATGAACTGGTGGTACTCTGTACTCTACCTGCTCAGGTACTCTGTTCACTACCTGTTCAGGTACTCTGTACGCTACCTGTTCTGGTACTCTGTACTCTACCTGTTCAGGTACTCTGTACTCTACCTGTTCTGGTACTCTGTACTCTACCTGCTCAGGTACTCTGTATTCTACCTGTTCAGGTACTCTGTTCTCTACCTGTTCAGGTACTCTGTTCACTACCTGGTCAGGTACTCTGTACTCTACCTGTTCAGGTACTCTGTTCTCTACCTGTTCAGGTACTCTGTTCACTACCTGCTCAGGTACTCTGTTCACTACCTGTTCAGGTACTCTGTTCACTACCTGTTCAGGTACTCTGTTCTCTACCTGTTCAGGTACTCTGTTCACTACCTGTTCAGGTACTCTGTGCACTACCTGTTCAGGTACTCTGTTCACTACCTGTTCAGGTACTCTGTACTCTACCTGCTCAGGTACTCTGTATTCTACCTGTTCAGGTACTCTGTTCACTACCTGGTCAGGTACTCTGTACTCTACCTGTTCAGGTACTCTGTTCACTACCTGCTCAGGTACTCTGTTCACTACCTGTTCAGGTACTCTGTTCACTACCTGTTCAGGTACTCTGTTCTCTACCTGTTCAGGTACTCTGTTCACTACCTGTTCAGGTACTCTGTTCACTACCTGTTCAGGTACTCTGTTCACTACCTGTTCAGGTACTCTGTACTCTACCTGCTCAGGTACTCTGTATTCTACCTGTTCAGGTACTCTGTTCACTACCTGTTCAGGTACTCTGTACTCTACCTGTTCAGGTACTCTGTTCTCTACCTGTTCAGGTACTCTGTTCACTACCTGCTCAGGTACTCTGTTCACTACCTGTTCAGGTACTCTGTTCACTACCTGTTCAGGTACTCTGTTCTCTACCTGTTCAGGTACTCTGTTCTCTACCTGTTCAGGTACTCTGTACTCTACCTGTTCAGGTACTCTGTTCTCTACCTGTTCAGGTACTCTGTTCACTACCTGCTCAGGTACTCTGTTCACTACCTGTTCAGGTACTCTGTTCACTACCTGTTCAGGTACTCTGTTCACTACCTGTTCATGTACTCTGTTCACTACCTGCTCAGGTACTCTGTTCTCTACCTGTTCAGGTACTCTGTTCTCCGTCCTCTTTTTGTCGGTTTATTGCCATTAAATCAGTTAGTTTAGTGTTCATACAGCTGTAGTAAACAGCGACGTGTGGCTCACTAGACACAGTGAACACAGCTCCATGAGATCCACGGAGCTCCTCTGGACTGATATGAACCAGAAAAGACGGCATTTAGTTTCCTGATATCTGGACTTCAACACGTACTAAATCCAATCTGGTGAAGATTTTCGAGTCAATTATAGTGGCTTAAATTATTCATAGAATATTCTTTCAACACACATTGCTTTTTTTGTTGTGTTGATTTCATAAAATATATATAATATACAAGAAATATTTTAACTGCTACTGTGTAAAGGGAATACCGCTGCTACCAAGAACCTGATGTGTTTAAAGTGTTTACACCAAATGTTATTGACCTTTGTTCATATAGCAGTACTTTCAAAATAAAAGTGCACAATACACTACTTTTGAATCATTATTGAATTTTGCACATAACAATGTGATTAATCGCGATTAATCGCAAGAAAATCATCACCATAGACACTCAACACACTGTCGCTTCATACACGTTATAATAAAATATAGATTGTAGCTGCAGGATACTTTGTCTGTATAGAAACATGTTAAAAAGTAGTCGTGAAGCTTCTTAACATTGTGACTGTTTAACAACAACAAACCATGATGTCATATTGTAGCTTCAGTCAAGTGGAACTGGACGAGACATGATTGTGGTCTGAAACCTCCCAAACACAATTAAAGTCAAATATCAGATGGATGTTTCTCTGAGCTGTAATTCATCATGAGTCTCTCGCTGCCGCTTGTGTTCGTTAATTAAAGTCTTCATGGAGAGGCGTGACAGCGAGGTGTCCTCTCAACAAAACCCTAATTAACAAAGTGTTTGTTCCCTGTGGAGAGACATCACAGTGAGGAGAACAAGGAGCAGAGAAGAGGGAGAACGTGATGATGACGATGACATGCCCCCTCCAGCCAGACGCACATGTGTTATTTACACTGATGAATGAATTCATTAGATGATGAAACGTTGTGAAACGATATGAAGATTTTTAAAGTCGTCAATAAGAGACGAAAAGACGAGCGTCAGAAGTTCAAAACTAGTGACATATACATCTGTGTATTATGTCTCTTCTACCTTCATCATCTCTGAGTCTGCTCACCTGCAGCAGTCAGACTAAAGCCTTTAGTTTCTGTCTGACAGGAAATTTGGGATGTAAGAAAAAAACTGAAAAATATTTAGAAGTATGTTTCAAAGCTGCTCTGATCGAAATCATGAATTAAACAATGGATCAAATTATATAATTATGTGAGTAATATTTTCTGAGAGTCTCTGCAGCTCATTTTAGCCTCTTTTTGGCAAGTTTTCGTTTTCTGGCAAATTTCCTGTCTGGTTCAGTCAGTTTGTTTGTTTTCATCAAACACGCTCTTACAAAGCCACTGTTCACTACCTGATCGGGTACTCTGTTCACTACCTGATCGGGTACTCTGTTCACTACCTGATCGGGTACTCTGTTCACTACCTGTTCGGCTACTCTGTTCACTACCTGATCAGGTACTCTGTTCACTACCTGTTCAGCTACTCTGTTCACTACCTGATCGGGTACTCTGTTCACTACCTGATCGGGTACTCTGTTCACTACCTGATCGGGTACTCTGTTCACTACCTGTTCGGCTACTCTGTTCACTACCTGATCAGGTACTCTGTTCTCTACCTGCTTAGGTACTCTGTTCACTACCTGCTCGGGTACTCTGTTCTCTACCTGCTCGGGTACTCTGTTCACTACCTGCTCGGGTACTCTGTTCACTACCTGCTCGGGTACTCTGTTCACTACCTGCTCGGGTACTCTGTTCACTACCTGCTCGGGTACTCTGTTCACTACCTGCTTAGGTACTCTGTTCACTACCTGCTCGGGTATGATTGGAGAAACAACATCTGATTGATACTGAAGTATTTCATGAATATATCTTGTAAGTATTGTGATGATTGGCACAATGTTAACGATGTAGTCCGGCAGACTTTATGGTCCGAGAGGTTTTTTGTGGAGTGAACAGAGTCGGATGTCTCGACCTAGTTTAGTGTGAATCAGACGAGCTGCATAGAGTTTTGACCTCTCAAAGTTCTACATGTTGACCTTTAATCATATTGGTTGAGCAGCATTTACAGAGCTGAGAATGAGTCGACGATTCACCACCTCACGGGAATATACACCATAAGTTCAGGAGGAGAAAAAACGAGCAGAAAAACAAAAAGACGAGAAGAACCACAAACACAAGAGGTCAGAGTTCATAGAGGTTTGAAGGATTTAAGTCTTCATCAGCTCCTCATCATCAGTTCTTCCTCCTTGTACTTTACAATACTTCAGTGTATTTATCGTGTATTTATACCTCAGTAAACATTTCAATGGAGGACTGTTTCTTCTTCTCTGAGCAGGAATGTCAATAACAGCAGGTGACCAGTTTTCCTGTTTAAATGTCATTTGTTTTGTTTGTGTGTGGTCACAAAGCCGGGGGGGGGGGGGGTTACAAAGTGACATTTTTACAGTGACGGTCGGCATCGCTCGGCAACAAACTCAAAGACCTTTAAGCATTGACAGCACACAACCGTGTTTGGTACCAGAGAAGACGTGTTACTGTGTGATCCTCACGGGTCAGACGCTGATGACACACACACACACACACACACACACACTCACTCACACACACTCACACACACACTCACTCACACATACTCACACACACACTCACACACTAACTCACTCACACACACACTCACACACACACTCACACACTCATTCACTCACTCACACACACTCACTCACTCACTCACACTCACTCACTCACACACACACACATTAAAATCCATAAAGAACGTTAACGTTTCGATCTGAAGTTAAAAACATAAACACAGATTGTGATTTAAAGGAAACAGTTTGTAAACTTTAAAGTATTCAGATTAATATACATAATAATACCTTTACAGGTGTACTCACAATACACGTTTGAGATGATTATTACTGATGCATTGATTGGCTCTGACAGTATAATACTAAAGTAATTGAGCTGAAATAATATTTTACGTATAAAACTTGAGGACTAATAAAATACGATGCATTGTCATGTTTTATTAAATAAACTGATGATTATTAAAGAAGATAAAAAAGAATAAAATATGAAATAGAAATACTCAATTAAAGTAGCTCAATGTGTACAATACAGTAAATGTACATTAGACGCTGTATTGTCGACATACTGAGGAAATTATTCATTAAATCTGAACTGAATAAAGATTTGAAATGTTTAAATATTTATGAGATTATTTGAACATGTGTTTAATGCAACATTAAATAGCAGCTCACAGATCAGTTTAGTTTACAATGAACTCTTCTCACAGAAGTTTCTGTCAAAACTTTAAGAGACTTCAGATCAGATTTCTACATGTGGACATAATTAATAAACATGATTCAGTGTAATCGATCAATAAACGGAACTCATGTTTTTGTTTTAGTGGTTTTCTTTCATTCATATTATTACTTTTTAATCTGTCTTTTTTTCTCATTAAATTAGAAAAACCTGAACCAAGATGTGAAGATATAAGAACATGAACCAGAATGTTAAATCCTCTCTTCACCTGAAAATATGAATCTCATGATGAACCTAAAATAAACTTATTATCTGCAGCTGTCAGTCTCATAATGTTACTGTGTGTGTGTGTGTGTGTGTGTGTGTGTGTATGTATGTGTGTGTGTGTGTGTGTGTGTGTGTGTGTGTGTTTGCGTGTCAATAACAGGCCTCTTCACTGCTTTTTCATGTATTTTTCCCAGGAAGGTTTTTTTAATGGATCTGGATTAGCAGACAATGCGCAGGGAATAAAAGCCCGTTGTTCATGTTCATGCTTTAAGCCTTCAGCCAAAAACAACACGTCACAAACACAGAAATATTGTGAGTCTTCAGACAGAAGGAGCATGCAGCAAACACACCATGAAACCAACTGTCAGCTAATAGAAAACATCCACTTCATTCTTTAGAAAGTGCTTCAGTCAAACACCTGCACTTTTCTGTTTAAATAAGCAGCTCTGACATAAATATATATGATTTCAAGTCTTATTTCTCTTCTCCTCTGATTGTTCATATTGATTATTTAAAAAAAAGAATCTTTAGAAAAAGACTGTTTTCCGAATATTTTCATTTTTCTTTCAGACTTTTATCTTTTTGTCTTTTATTAATAATTGCTGAACACTTTTGGAGAAGAAGGAATTTCCTTTTGGTTGAACTTTTGTCTCAAAGAATCATTAATCTGAGAGTTTTCTTTCAGTTTGAGAAGAAAAGGCTGCAAACACAAAAGATCCGGAATAATTTGTAACCACACGAAAACGACCGGTAACCGGGAGTCACGTGCACCAAATCAAACGTTTACTGGAGGTCAGAGGTCAACCTGCTGTTTCTTCACATGTTCAGGCTGGAGGCTGTGAAGGATGAAAAATATCCTAATAATTAACGAACATCCTCACGTTTGTCCCGGAGATGAAACGCTGTTTGTCATTTCTCTTTTAAAGAGTCAATCAGATCTCCGTCAGTGCACCGCCACCGCGGAGTGCAGCGCCGTGGAGGCCGAGGACGACAGCGCCTCTCCGGGCGCCACCGGGCTGCTCTGTCCGGTGGCTGTCTGCGGGGACGTGGGGCTCAGAGACTGGGGAGAGTTCGCCAGGAAAGCCGGGATGTGTGTGGGCATCGAGGTGGGCGTGGGTTTGATGGGCACCGGGAAGGCGGGCAGAGTCTGTCCTCCGTGACAGATGGACTTGAGCGGCATGCCATAGGCCGAGTAGTCGCTGGCCATGGAGATTGGAGCTGCGCTGTCCATCATCCCGGAGCCGTACATGTGCGGCCAGGCCGGGGTCAGTTGGTTGTGGAGCGGGTACCCGCTGGTGGAGAAGGCCGCCAGTCCGCCCGGGATCTTGTACTCTCTGGCAATGATGTTCTCGATGGCGAACGGGTGTTTGAAGCTGGACGGCTGCGTCACGGAGCTCAGGTTGTATCTGCCCGACATCTGCGGGAGGTGCGCGGCAGCGTGCAGCGCGCTGAGCCGCAGCTTGGCCTGCTGCTGCAGGTAGTGGGTGGTGTCCTGCGGCTTGCTGGGAGCCAGCGGGTCCGTGACCAACATGCCGCCCACTTTAAAGCGCTTCCTGCGCCGCAGAAAACTTCCGTTCTCAAACATGTCACCGCAGCTCGGGTGCAGAGCCCAAAAACTGCCCTTCCCGGGCTGGTCCGGTCTGCGAGGGATCTTGATGAAGCAGTCGTTGAAGGAGAGGTTGTGCCGCAGGGAGTTCTGCCACCGCTGCGTGTTCTCCCGGTAGTACGGGAACCGGTCCATGATGAACTTGTAAATGTCACTGAGAGGGAGCATCTTCTCCGGGCAGCTCTGGATGGCCATGGCCGTGAGGGAGATGTAGGAGTACGGAGGCTTCTGGTCGCTGTACGTGTTCCTCCCCGGGCGAGGCATTGTTCACTGAAACCAGTTCAGTCTCCGTCTGCAGAGAGCAGAAAATAATTTTTACCAACTTTGTCCAAACAGTTCCAACTATTGAAAACACCGTTACGCACGAAAATAATTGTATTTGGCACGCATGGTCCCGTCTTTTACGCACTCAACTGGAGTCGCAACTCCGCCTTGAAGTTGAGGAAAAGTTGAAGAAGCTGGTTCCTCCTCTGGTTCCTGTTGCCCGCTGCGGGTCCCCTCTTCATGCCCCGCTGATGAGCTGCGCTAAGCGGCTGCTGCTGCCTCCTCCATGTCCTCTCCCGGTCTGTCCCGTCTGCCGGCTGGACGGCGGTGACATGAGCAGAAAGACCCCCGGAGAGGTGCTTC
The DNA here is from genome assembly GCF_050575085.1 of Anarhichas minor. Classification (NCBI taxonomy): domain Eukaryota; kingdom Metazoa; phylum Chordata; class Actinopteri; order Perciformes; family Anarhichadidae; genus Anarhichas; species Anarhichas minor. The sequence continues at coordinate 100,211 of NW_027466569.1, read as the reverse complement.
ATTAATGGGCCACTTCTTCACCATCACATGATCACAGCCAGGAGGAGGGAGGGGTGGGCGGGGGCACGATGTGCTTTCATTTACACGTATATTTACATGCACGCGCTGTGCCAAAACAAGTCACTTTGAAGCCGTGGCGACAAAAAGAGCTCAGCCGAGCAAAGAAGCTGCTTCTCGGGGATGTTTGTGTCGGAGCGGCGCTGCGCTCTGTGGAGGTATGTTGGTGTGTTTGGCAACATTTGACGCACAGTGTGTATGTGTGTGTGTGTGTGTGTGTGTGTGTGGACTGAGGGGCGCGTGGGGGCCTCTCACCAATTTACATTGACAAATAGATCCGCTGAGAGCTTTGTTTCTGTTTCATGTCGTTTTTTGTTTCGTTTTTTCAGCTCCGACCTGAAGCTGAAAAATGATCCTTAAGATGAAGAATAATTTAAAAACACATGTGAACACATGAATTATCTCTTCATTCACTTAAGTTATTTTTATTTCGGCTGAATTGATCCAAACTGAATTTCTTTTTTTTATTCCACTGAATAAAACCTATAATTCTGTTAAACTCTTCTTCTTCACTTTGATCGTTGTAAGAAATATTTTAAGGCTTTTCATTTGACGTCACACTGACCTTTAATGATGAACGCATGAAGACATTTAAATGAACTTGTTTTACATTTAATGAAAGGTCTCGTTTGTCTCTCAAAGATTTAAATCATTCATGATTCAATAATAAGAGAACGTTTTATTTCAACACCTTTTATTCGTTTATTTTATTTTTAGGTTGTTTCGGGTTTATTATAATTCAATTACAATTACAATAATAATTTAGAATTTATATCAGAAAAAGTTTGAATCATAGCTGTTAAATTAAACTGCATTTTATTCAGAGCGACAGTTTGAAGTCGAGTTCTTTCGGTTATTATTGTTTTCTGTTTCAAAATATTATATTTGACAATTTCCGTAACCACAAGTCCGCGCACACGCACGCGGGAGGTTGGTCGACGAGACTGTTATATATTACTATAAGTAATAATTCTAATGCTACTAATACTGCTTTAATAATAATAATAATAATAATAATAACAAAATAGCAATAATAATATTAATTATAATCATTTATTATTATTATTATAAATCAAAGCATAGAACATGGATATTAGTTCTTGCTATAACTAGCACTATTATAATTATTATCACACAATAATAAATAACATGTCATAATATCTAATAATTAATTTAATTTTCTGTGAGAGTTAATTTTTGGACTGATTTTAGAAATGAACAAATTAATCAATAAACAGTTAAGAGTTAGACATTAAATTAAAAAGCATCTGATGATAGTTGTGTTTATTTATTAAATAAATGACAGTTTGGGTTTTAGAGGATCTGAAGGTTTTAATATTCCCAGAGGAGGGACGTCTGACCTCTGACCTGTCAGCAGCTGATGATCTGCGCGTTCAGGATGCGGAGAGGGGGGGGGGGGGGGTTAGACACTCTCCGACATCACAGAGACTCTGAACATTATGACAACATCATCATTTTTAATATTTTGATGAATATTAATCTTCTTCCTCTAGTTTGGCACTGAAATAATTTTATAATAGAATATATAATATAGTATATGTTATATTCTATATTATATATATGTAATAAAATAATAATATAATAATTCAGAAAACCGTTTGGGTTGCTTTTATTCAGTTTTTTATTGTTAAAATATAATTTAATTACAAACTAATTACTAACTAAACTCTGCCGGATCCTTTAACATGAATTAGTTATAATTGTATTATAAATAAGCATATATACATTTATAATATTAGTATTCACAATTGTGTTTAAGGATTACATAACTATGTGTATTACTGTTATTTCATTTAATAAATAATTGTAAATATGTAAATATCAGACAGACTTTTGTTTGTTTAATTATTTAAATCTACATCAGATGATTTAAACTGACACTGTTCATAAAAGTCTACATTACAATAATAACTAAATAAAGTGCAGTTAAAGACAAAAACACAACAACAAAAGCAGTAATTAGTTTGTAATTAACCCTTAGTTATGACGATAATTATTATTATTATGATGTTTATTATTGGTATAGTTATTATTGTTATTATTATAAACAGGTTGAGAATATTTATTATACTGTCAATTAGTTTACAGGAGGATTTAAATGAGTGTGTTATTATTGTGTGTGTGCAGAGACTAATCGTCTACAGTCTTTGTTTGAACTCGTCTGATAACTTGACTCTACAGAGAAGATGATGAAGATGATGAAGATGATGAAGATAAGTCCGTTATTTCCTTCTGTTCACTTCTGTTTTCATGTTTATCCCTCAGAGTATTTCTGCTCCACAGATGAGACGCTGCTCAACCTTCTCCTAATATATTATAATATATATTATATTATATACATATGATATTATGTATAATATTATATACATATATACATGTATATATATATATATATATATATATACACATGTATATATATATATATGTATATATATATATGTATATATATATATACATGTATATATATATATATATATATATATATATATATATATATATATACATGTATATATATATATGTATATATATATATATATACATGTATATATATATATATATATATATATATATATACATGTATATATATATATGTATATATATATATATATATATATGTTTGTGATCTGACTGATTTGTTTTCCTAAAACATGATCTTTAAAGATCTGGAAACACTTTCAGTTTGGTGAAGCAGCTGACTGAGAACTACAATAATCCTCAGCTTCAAATGAATGTGTGTGTGCGTGTGTGCGTGTGTGCGTGTGTGTGTTAAATTGCAGAGTAGCAGCGGTGGCGGAGGTGCTTCAGCACGCACCTCATCATCCCCCGACACTTCAACTGCACCCCGAGTTTGAAAGGAGGCAGACCACACACACACACCCACACACAGCGCTGTATTGTTGGAGGCAGATGGAGAGCTGATCAGTTGGAGTTCATCCTCAGGGGACAAAGAAAGTAGCAGATTTACATGTAAATCTATGTTGCTCTCGACCCCAGTGTCGGACAGACGGACAGACGTCACACACACAGACGGACAGAAGTCACACACACACAGACGGACAGACATCACACACACAGACGGGCAGATGTCACACACACACAGATGGACAGACGTCACACACACAGACGGACAGACGTCACACACACACAGATGGACAGACGTCACACACACAGACGTACAAACGTCAAACACACACAGACGGACAGACAGACGTCACACACACATACAGACGGACAAACGTCACACACACAGACGGACAGACGTCAAACACACACAGACGGACAGACAGACAGACGTCACACACACAGACGGACAGACATCACACACACACAGATGGACAGACGTCACACACACACACACAGATGGACAGACTTCACACACACAGACGGACAGATGTCTTACACACACACAGACGGACATACGTCACACACACACGGACAGACGTCTCACACACACAGACGGACAGACGTCGCACACACACATGGACAGACGTCACACACACAGACGGACAAACGTCACACACACACAGACGGACAGACGTCACACACACACATGGACAGACGTCACACACACAGACGGACAAACGTCACACACACACAGACGGACAGACGTCACACACACAGACGGACAGACGTCACACACAGACGGACAGACGTCACACACACAGACGGACAAACGTCACACACACAGACGTACAGATGTCTCACACACATAGACGGATAGATGTCACACACACACAGATGGACAGACTTCACACACACAGACGGACAGACGTCACACACACAGAAATTACAGGATTTAGTTTTGAACTGTCCTTTTTATTTTTTACTAAAACAAACTTCATCTGTCTCCGAACAGTTTTGAATATCATTTAGTTGGATGTAACCATCATTTTAATTTAGATGTCAGAGAGGAAATAGAAGTTCCAATGTGTGTTTACTGGTTAGAGTTGGGTAACCACACACCATGATGAGCTCAGCGTTCAGGTAAACATCCAACTAGAGAACATGAACATGTGTGATTTCCTCTGGTACACATTTAAATATTCCTCTGGTGTTAACTCTTCGAGCACCGCCGAGGCTCCAATTTGTGACGGATTAATGACGACCCCTCGCTGCTGCCGCCGCAGGTAAACTAGGCCCTTATTATGAAATAAATGAATGGGTGCCACTGAATGTGTCATGGCAGTTACCACCCAGCACGCCATCTACCTCCCCCCCCCCCCCCCTTTGGTGGCTGCTGATATATCAGGAGGAGGAGAGAAAAGCTGTGGAACCAGTTACATGGACGGTTCTCTACATGTTCAGCAGCTTCAATCCAGAGCTGGATTAAACCAACAGGGAGCCGGGTTAGGGTTAGCAAACTGTGGACTCTTAAGGGGGGGGGGGGGGGGGGGGGGGGGGCACCATCTTGGACAACAGTATGTGGTTCTGTTAATACATCTTCTTATAATACTCTCATCAAATACATTTGTTTAATATTTAAAAAGTCTAAATAAAACAAGAGTGTTTCCACTGACTCCTGTTTTGTGAATATATATGTATGTATATATATATATATATATACTGTATGTATTTATGTATGTATGTATGTATAAATTAAAGTGCTGCATAAGAAGAAGCAGTGACTAAAAGACCCTTTGTGGTAGCTTTATGTAAAATGTGAGGAAGGTGTCTCCACACACTCGTCATGCTTCATGTACGTCTGGTTCTGCTTTTATCCACAACTTTTACACTTAAACAGGAAATACTTTCTGCAGATATTTTCTCCTTTTTACAAATCACAGACACCGTTTTTTTAGTGAACAAATTGCACTTAATGTTACGTGACTGACAGTTGTCTGTCTTCAAGTCTCTGGTGGATGTCATCAGAGCAAAACATGATAACAAGTCAAAAGTATAGTTTATGATTATAAAAAACAAGCAGCTGTTCGTTCCTCATGAGAAACGAGAAGCCAAATCAAGTTCAGTAACGGCACTTCTGTAGTTATTTTAACTCAATCCACCTTCTTTTCCTAAACCTAACTAAGTAGTTTTGTTGAATAAACCTAACGGAGTTGTTTCCTGTGAAGACGGAAGTTTATTTTGAAAAGACTATTCATGTTACGAGCAGAATTTGACACGTGTTGCAAACTTTCACACGAAAAACGAGTAGTAACTTTTCGTAAGATATCATACGAACCTTTGTGTGAAGGTACGTTAGACCTTCACAGACGTTAGCAGGCAACATTAGAGGGGTTCTGTACGCTCAGAGGAAAGGTCACAGGTCGAGCATACACTCCTGACCCCTTCACAGGTCTTCAGTAGCAGTGAGTGTGATTTATTTGATCAAAACTTGATTAATATTGTTCTTCAATAAAAGATCATCTTCACTGTCTTGTCTTTGACTGATGCTAGTTTCTAGAAGAAAATTAAAAGTAAATAACAAAAAATGAAAAGATTCATTTTGCAAAGAAACGTGTAGTTGAGTTTTTTCCACCATGAGTAGTGTCTCTCAGGCAGCACTCCACCTCCACCAGTCCGTCGATTGAGGCCTGAAAGGCAAAAACTGGGTAAAAAATGTGGGTCAAAAAAAGATTGACAGGTTTATCACGGTCTGCTTTGCTTTGTCTGGATCTCTGTGAAGCAAGGCACCAACGGGGCCGGGATCGCTAGTTCAATTCCCAGCAGTGAGTCCGGGTCCGCTCACGCTCAAGTGATTCTCTGTGTTCAGGAGCCCATTACTTCAATTAAACCGCTGATTAAGCAAATTGGAGGCTAATTAGTAAACGAGCGTCATTCTTCAGGAGAGCTACTAATTAGGGAGGCGATTAGCGTCTGTGAAGAGCAGCGAATGAGGCGTCGGCTCTCGTTAAGAGATTATGACTCCACCAGGCTTTACATCTGTACACGTGATTAAAGAGGCTGTCATTGACTCTCTAAAGGAACGCTATGAAACGACCACGTGTTGGTGTCTCTGGTAGAGATGCAGCAATGGCCCTGGTTCTGGAGCTTTCGGTCGTATTACATGAGCTTACAAGAAGTCTGTAAAGTGTTCCCCAGTGGAAGTTCAAACATCTACAATGACCCAAATCCATCGGCTGACGACGGTCATGTGATACACTTGAAAGCTCCAGGTTAAGGTCAGATTGGTTCCATGGTGAAGACTGGGCTGTTTAAGGTTTGGGAAGAAACCCACTGGAACTAAATCTGATGAAACATATTGAATGTAACCCATGGGGCTTTGTATATGTACATGTACATGTACATGTGTATATATACATGCACATGTAGATGTAGATGTATATATTGTGACGACCCCTCCCTTCCACTAGGGGTCTGTGTCCTGTCAGTTTGTATTTCAGGATGTTAATCGGCCACTGATGAGCAACACCTGAGCCTGGTTTGGTACCAGCTATAAAGGCTGCCCCTCCTCTTTGGCTGTGACTTCCTTGGCTGACACGGCTGCGTACTTGTTTGTTTTGATTGATTGATTGATTGATTGATTGATTGATTGATTGATTGATTGATTGATTGATTGATTGATTGATTGATTGATTGATTGATTGATTGATTGATTGATTGATTGTTTGTTTGTTTGTTTGTTTAGTTTGATGATTTATTCTTAAATTAATGTATATTTATTACTTTTTCCTCTCGTCTCCCTTATGTTACAGCCTTTGAGCCGGGTTGTAACATATGGGGGCTCGTCCTACCTTGATTGACCAGGTAACATATGGGGGCTCAATCTTGATTGACCAGGTAACATATGGGGGCTCAACCTACCTTGATTGACCAGGTAACATATGGGGGCTCAACCCACCTTGATTGACCAGGTAACATATGGGGGCTCGTCCTACCTTGATTGACCAGTTAACATATGGGTGCTCAACCTACCTTGATTGACCAGGTAACATATGGGGGCTCGTCCTACCTTGATTGACCAGGTAACATATGGGGGCTCGTCCTACCTTGACTGACCAGGTAACATATGGGGGCTCAACCTACCTTGATTGACCAGGTAACATATGGGGGCATGTCCTACCTTGATTGACCAGTTAACATATGGGGGCTCATCCTACCTTGATTGACCAGGTAACATATGGGGGCTCATCCTACCTTGATTGACCAGTTAACATATGGGGGCTCATACTACCTTGATTGACCAGGTAACATATGGGGGCTCGTCCTACCTTGATTGACCAGGTTTAGATTTGTGTAGAGAAGTTGGCTCTGCTGGTTGTAATTGGCTTGATGAGCAGAGACTGATTTCAGAATCAGTAGTCTTGTAGGCAGGTGCACTTCATTTGGTAAGTGAGATGTGCAGTCTGGTTGTTTGGGAGACATGGACGAGTGTGGTGAGTAGGCTGTTTTCCTATTTTGGGTTATTGTGACCAGCTGTAGTGATTAGTCTTCCTGAGGAGTGTTTGTGTCACCGAGCTGTGATATGCTGATGATTTTTGTGGAACAGAGTTCGGGTGGCCCTGTATACAGCGTGATTAAATTGCTGGTCTGTTCCTGTTAGGTTGAAGAGCGGATTCCCTTTGGAGTTCGTTGGGGGGTTTCTATAGTGTGGTGATGAAAGTGGTTGGAGCAGTCGTCTCGGGGGCAGTTCCTGGTTGCTTTACCGGGCCTGTGGGTTTTAGTGCGTAAGTACCCACCACAAGTAGCACCTGAAGACTAGGGGGAGCTTACTTAGTTCTGGTTAGGCAGTCAGAGGGACGGGGCTGCAGTGATAGCTGTGTATGGGCTGTTCCTGCTGTAAGTGTGTTAAATTCTGTACGGATCAGTTTATTTTTTGTGTGTTCAGGCAGTCGAAGTTTGTTTCCTCTGTTATGGCTTCTGTGGAGGCATTCTTCAGAGGAGTTATTGGAGCGCTGTTGGGTGTCAGGTTTGAGTTGGATGCTGTTGGTCTGAGGCTTGAAGCGTTCGCTGTTCCTGGCTTTACTGAGGGAAACTATAGTTTCTGGTGTTTCCTGCTAACTGCATGTTTTGTATTCTGGTTTTTGTGATCATGGTCATGTTCTGGATGTTTCTGGGTAATTCTGGACTAATGAGAGCAGTGCACAGCCTGTTGGGTGTCTAGGTATTTGACCCAGTTACCTTGCAGGTGTTTAACCTGAGAACCTGAAGACTGCTGCTGCACAGTGTGCAGTAGGTATTAATGGTTCATAGGGTAAGCAAGTTGGTAGATAAAGGAGGGATGTGGTGAACTGTACGTTGTGTTTGTCTGGTGACAGGCAAGTTGGCAGCTTGGCCTGTTACCCTTTGGGAACATAAGCGCTACAGCTCATGGTTGGGTGAGTTGAGTTGTAGTCTGGTTGCCTTTTTGCGAGTCTGTGGACAATTTGGTTGGCTAGTGACCCTTTGTGTCACAGGAACCTTTTGGATACTACTTCGGATTAGCGCTGATGGTAGTTCAGTGCTTTTTGTTAGCTGGTAATTATGAAATGTGTGTGTGCGTGTGCGTGTGCGTGTGTGTGTGTGTCCGCCCGCCAGCCATCTCATATGCTTCTTGGTAAATGCTGCCAATGGAGTGCATCACATCCATGAATATCTGCCGACCGTGTCACTCGGGATAACACTCCATAACATTTTGGCCGGGCCTAATTATTCCATTTGCTTGGACCTGGATGCCATTTAGATGAAAGGTAATTCAGCGTGGTATAACTCAATTAAATTTCTCCTGACTGGGATTTATGGAACATCAATAGCTCCTCAGTGGGACCAATGGGAATGCTGCTTATTTATCCCCAAGTCCTCCTGATGTTGCATTTCTGCAGCTCAATTAAATACACGAGCAATGAGAATGTTTCACAAGTCTGTAATGAGAAAAGACAGGATGGCCCTCCTCCACCGCTGGTGAATTAGCAGGGAGCTCAGCACTCATTACCTTTCAAATTAACTTTCAGAAATGGCAGCAAGTGTCCGCTCTCATTGGGCCTCTGAGCATCTGACACCTCTTTACATGAAACGCGTGATAACACACATACTTCACATGTTTACCTTCATGTGAAGTGAACAGATACTTTAATATATATATTATATAGAAAAGACTTCACATGTTTACATTCAGGTGGTTCTGTACTCTGTTGGTAGTCCATCCCACCACACAGTGATATAATAACTTAATTCTGGTTCTTTACACTGTTTGTGGTCCATCTACCGGTATGTTTCTGTCTCTCGGAGTTGTTATCCATCTGAACATCTAACCCCTAGCTAGAGGGCGAATAATGTATTTTACAAAATGTTCAACTATTCATTTAAAAGCACTCTTAGGAGGCCAACACATCCACAGTAAACTGCAACACACAGACAGAGGTCAAGAAAATGTGATTAAACAGCTTTTCTGGAGAGTTGACACACATGAACCTGCAGTGACACGTCAAAAAATCAGCATGCTGCAAACAAACTAGATAAATCCAATGAAAATCCACTCTACTTGTACTTTTTACGATATTAGTATTCTCAGAGCAAAACCAGTGTGAAGCAGAGAGACAAACACCTGCTGAGAGATCCGTCACTCCAACATATCATTTTATCCACAAGCAGCTGCCTGACAGGCTTTTAGTTGGTTATTACTCTGTTGTGTTCTTTCTGTCACACAGGTCCTTCAAAATAAAACGCAGGTCCACGACCAGTTTGTCCTCTGAAGGGAAACATGGTTCCTAAAGTTTCTAGTTGTGTCTCTTTGTCATGTTTCACGTAGGCAGAAGTCTCCAAGTCTTCAACACTGACAGTCCGTCCCTTCAGGTCTCCAAAGACACTTTGACCCTTCAGGTCTCCAATGACACTTTGTCCCTTCAGGCCTCCAAAGACACTTTGTCCCTTCAGGCCTCCAAAGACACTTTGACCCTTCAGGCCTCCAAAGGCACTTTGACCCTTCAGGTCTCCAAAGACACTTTGACCCTTCAGGCCTCCAAAGACACTTTGTCCCTTCAGGTCTCCAAAGATACTTTGTCCGTTCAGGTCTCCAAAGACACTTTGTCCCTTCGGGTCTCCAATGACACTTTGACCCTTCAGGCCTCCAAAGACACTTTGTCCCTTCAGGCCTCCAAAGACACTTTGACCCTTCAGGCCTCCAAAGACACTTTGTCCCTTCAGGCCTCCAAAGACACTTTGTCCCTTCAGGCCTCCAAAGACACTTTGTCCCTTCGGGTCTCCAATGACACTTTGACCCTTCAGGTCTCCAAAGACACTTTGTCCCTTCAGGTCTCCAATGACACTTTGTCCCTTCAGGCCTCCAAAGACACTTTGACCCTTCAGGCCTCCAAAGGCACTTTGACCCTTCAGGCCTCCAAAGACACTTTGTCCCTTCAGGTCTCCAAAGATACTTTGTCCGTTCAGGTCTCCAAAGACACTTTGTCCCTTCGGGTCTCCAATGACACTTTGACCCTTCAGGCCTCCAAAGACACTCCCCCAGAATAATAATAAGAACTTAAACAAGCAACATGGCTGCCGTTATTGTTACTACAATGAGTGACAGGTAGAAAGACATGTAGGTAAACAGGTAGGAAGGTGGACAGACAGATAGGTAGGAAGGTGGACAGACAGATAGTTAGACAGGTAGGAAGGTGGACAGCCAGATAGTTAGACAGGTAAGAAGGTGGACACACAGGTAGGAAGGTGGACAGACAGATAGGTAGACAGGTAAGAAGGTGACCACACAGGTAGGAAGACAGGTAGGAAGGTGGACAGACAGATAGGTAGACAGGTAAGAAGGTGACCACAGGTAGGTAGGAAGGTGGACACACAGGTAGGTAGACAGGTAAGAAGGTGGACACACAGGTAGGAAGACAGGTAGGAAGACAGGTAGGAAGGTGGACAGACAGATAGGTAGACAGGTAAGAAGGTGGACAGACAGATAGGTAGACAGGTAAGAAGGTGAACACAGGTAGGAAGACAGGTAGGAAGGTAAGAAGGTGGACACAGGTAGGAAGACAGGTAGGAAGGTGGACAGACAGATAGGTAGACAGGTAAGAAGGTGGACACACAGGTAGGAAGACAGGTAGGAAGGTGGACAGACAGATGGACAGACAGGTAGGAAGACAGGAAGCCCGTCCACTCATTAAATGCTGAATTTATATGATTGGACGGCTCATTTCTGCGACAGGCAGAGATTTGTTTTTGTTTTGTTTTTCAGAGCATTTGATTTGTTGATTTGCCGTCAGGATGTAAAGAGAATTCATTTTTAAAAGAAGATTCTAAACGCTTCCTTTAATGAGAGTCTGTGTGAGAAGTGAACAGGACAAAATGAGACTCTTTCATTGGCTGATTGTCTTCAGAGAATAGAATGAAGCCTCATGAGATGATGGGATGAGTCAGAGCAGAGTAAAGTCTGCTGGAATCTAAAACCACCTCTCTGAAGCCACCAGCTGACAACACAATTCCACAGACGACCACCAATTACAGCCTGTTTTTGTTTTAGGGGTCATTATAATTAATGACAGTCTGGAGCTCCGTTATGAGCCTCTCAAGTCCTTCACAGATAAAAGCCGTTTGGCATCTGGGCTCTGCCTGCGCCGCCATCACCGCCGCCTCTTCTGTACGATACTATGAATATTTAATTAATAATTACTCATGTAATTCCTCCTCAGGAGTTATGATCCCTCAAACTGGTTTGTGAATCTAATTATTAGCAGCCTTTTTGTTTCCACATCCCCCTCATTACTGTCAGGATTGATGTAACATAAACTTCATTAAAAATTAAAGTGGGATTCTTTAATTACAAGGCCGCCCTCGCCGAAGCCAGAATTAGCCAACTCAGTGATGTGCAAATGAGAGCATTATTTAAGAAACATGCTGGAAGTAGTTATGCTAATTCACCGGGGTTCACAGTGGCAGACCTTTCCACTCGCGGTTGCATATTCATTAAATGCACTATGCAAATTTAATGTGGCAGCCTTAGTAATGCCTTGTTAATTTATTCAGATTTATTGAGTAAGACTTGTAAAAAGTACCAATTTAATTAGCCCATCTCCTCGGATGGCGGGCGGTGATAGCTGAGCTTTTTAAAAAGAAAAAAAGAGGAAATATTAGAGTATCGTGTTTTACAATTCACGGGGTTTAAAGGGGGATATTTGCTGCACTTATGGGGACTCTCAGAGAGAAATCACTTAAACTGCTGCTCGTGGTCCCAGAAGGAGGACGGAGGAGGAAATGAGGCCATCTCCTCTGAGCTCTGAGTCCACAGCTCTAATGGCCGACACGATGCTGTTACCTCAACGTCTGAGTCAACCCCGGGGAGTTTACAATGCAACGGTGAAACATGATCCTTTCAGTTACTATTCTCCTCACGAGGTTGATGAAAGTAAAAGTATCGTAAGTAGAGTTTAGATGAGTCGTCAGGGGAAACATTATTTGTCTTTCATTTGAAAAAGACAAGCGATAAAGAAAAGAAGGAAGGACGACACAAAAGAGAGAACGAGGGAAGATGGAAGGACATGAAAAGTCCTCGGGTTAAACAAAATCTAATTTTCCAGATTTCCTTCAGACTTCACATTTTGGAGATATAAATGTTTTACTTCCAATCACATGTTGTAAAGATGTAACGTATTGGAGGGAAAGTAGGACGTCTAAAACCTCAAATCTAAAGTCCTGATGATGTATGACGTCAGCCCTGACGCAGCTGACCTCAGGTTGCTGAGGTTCATAGCCTTCAGCTTAATTTGTTCTTCTGCGTTAACGAGTCACAGCCGGGATCGGTCAGTTTGAGCTGCTTGTGTTTGTGACTCTGGTGGAGATTATGTCCATCAGTGAATAAAGGAGCATTGTCACGGGGCATGATGAGGACTCAAACACAGACAGTCAGGTGTAGTGAAAAAGGTTTTAATGATAACCAAAAACAAACAGGGAATCCAGGGACAAGACAAAAGACGAGGGGGAAAATCCGGCAGGAAAAGGCAGAACAGGCAGACTGGAAAACCGGGAACAGGACGAGCAAAACGGGCGGGTAGGTAGGAAAACAAACAATGATCTGGCAGTGGGTGTGTGTGCGGCAGGGGTTTAAATAGTGAAGGAGGCAGAGTGAGCAGGTGAGAGTAATGAGCTGATGAGGTGAGTGTGACTGGCAGGTGCACTGAATGAACTGATTAGGTGAGTGAGGAGCTACAGAAAGAAACAAAGACACAGAACACACAGGGCAAAGCCTGATCGTGACAAGCATGAACAGTTAGAACATGAGCTCCATAATGATCACGTCTGTACGTCTGTCTGAGAGCCTGAAGTCTGCTGAACAATAAAGTGACATCAGTTGGTTTGTTGTCCAGTGGTTTTTCTCACTTTGTGTTCCTAAAGGGTTCACGCAGGTTCTTGTTCTGTTGGTCAGAATTTGAAGCTCTCTGATTGGATGTTTTGTTTGTGAAATGCACCGTATAGGAGTTGTAGTTTTACAGATTTGTACGTTTGGCTTTTTTATTAAATTACCAGATATTTTGTCAAACTGTTGTAACTCTTTCAATGAGTTTCATGTCCGATGGAGACTTTATAATCTGAGTAGAACTACTCATCATGTTCTGTAAATTCCATTCCATTATCCAAACCGCTGATCCTATTCAGGGTCGCAGGGCACATATAGAGACAGACAAACATTCACGCTCACATCTACGGATTAGGGTTACGGGCAATTTCGAGTCTCCAAATAACCTAAACTGCATGTCTTTGGACTGTGGGAGGAAGCCGGAGAACCTGGAGGGAACCCACGCTGCCACGGCGGGAACGTGCAAACTCCACACAGAAGGACTGCCCCGGGCCAGTGATTGAACCCGGGCGCCTCTTCCTGTGAGGTGACAGTGCTGGCCACTACACCACCGTGCAGCCCTATTCTGCGAATGGGGATGAGCTGTACCGTAGTGCAATCTCCCGAAACGTTATTGGCCGACAGTCTACTGTGCGAAAGTGAAACATTTGCACCCCCAGTGGTCAAAGCCTGCGTAAAGTCTGCGTTAATTGAAGAATGTCTAATGTCGCCATCAAGTGGTCAATTTATATTGGTGGCATCAATAAATGTAGAATGGATATTTGCTCCCTGATGTTGTCAAACTGTGGTATCAGCAGCAGAATCATGTACCACTATTTACTCCAAGCACATGTTAGTTTGTGTATCACAATGACTTCTTTCATGATTATTGTCATACATGTACCACAATACACAAGATCTGGAAATAGAAATCTGCACATTGGTCCACCAGCTGCTAGACGTGTCCCTTCATACGTAAAGATCTTTAAGACTTTCTTTGTGTTTACAGGAGAGAAAAATATGCACACAAGATTCCCACGTGTGGAATATGAAGGAGTCCACAGGAGGAGTCTAGCACACGCCTCACCTCCTTTCAAAGTAGATGTTGCAGACACTGTTGTCATCATCTGGATTGATTCCATGTGTGTAAAATTGTCCATTTCAGATTGTAATTAGCTATTTATTGTGATACCTGTTGAAGCTATAATAGAATGACGCTATAAATAGAGAATCTCAAGTACATTTGTGTCTACATAATGCTACATAATTCATGTCATTTATTCAGGTATTTTTTCAATAAAATGCATCTTATTCCAAATCAAAATTGTGCATGTGAGAGAATGCCATTTGTCACTGTCTTTTTAAATTCCCTTATGACACCTGGGAGGCTAATTAGAAGTAGTTTTATATTTTCTGAGGCTGTTTAATGTTTCTATTGCAAAATGATCTGATATCATTGTAATATAGGCATGTGCACTGACATGCAAGTAATCTGGAACTCTATATATCCGTGTCCCTGTTGTTGATGAAAACAAACGCACCCCTGTTGTTGCATTCATTAATTGATATTCCACAACTCGGAACAGTGTTACAGTGTTACTGTAACACTTAACACTTTATTGAATACAGTGCATGAAATGGAGAACAATCAGAAAAAACAGTGCAGTCATAAAATAGAAGACTACAATATGTACATGAAGATCTAAACTATTTACAATGCATGAGTATTTACAGATATATACAGGGTGTCTACAGCTCATCGCTCCACCTTGTCCACAACAGAAGTGAAGTGTTCGTAGCTGTCGTACACTGTGTTGTCCAGACCTTTTGATGTTGACATCATTTTTACAGGGCAGAAAGCCTTTCTGTTGTACTTTTTGTCCCTGGGTCGGTTGGCCACAGCATGTACAGACAGGGAGATTCTGCACTCGTGTTGCTGTTGCTGTTCCAGACTCTTTAGCTTGTACTGCGTAGCTCTGGCCCAGGACGGTGGGCTTAACTCATGAGGAGCAGACATTGTGGGCAGAGTAGTAGGGACTGATGTAGGAGGAGGAGCACGCAGTATGGCCGTGTGGAGGGGCCAGCAGTCTCAGCGGTTGCTGTGGATGCAGAGAGGGAGGGCAAAGGTCTGCTGATGGTAGAGGCGGCAGAGGTGTTTCTAACTGCCGGTAGCACAAGTGGCAGTGGTGGTTGAGGCCGGGAGAGTGGCATGATTATGTCCGTCCTTCCCTTCAACACTTTAGTCCCTGCCGTGATGGGTGTGGGCAAATACTCCATCAGAGAGTAGAGTGGTGGAGGGAGGACTGCCGGCTGGTGTGGTGCTGGAGGGAGGTCAGCAGATGAGATGGAGGTGGTTTTTGTGACAGTGAAGGACTGTTTAGTGACATGCAGGTTAAGAAGGCGCTCTTGACGATGTATGAAGTCCCGTACTGTCTTAATGTTTATTTTAGGGAGAGGAATGCCTGCTTTGCAGAGGATTGGATCCTCCACCAGAATCCGGTGCTGGATTCTCTCGTAGGCCTTCTAGATGGTGCTCTTCTCAGGACTGCTGCGAGACCCTTGAGGTGAGACCACAGCAGTTTCACCAGCGTGTACGTGGGCCTGTTGAGCACTGATGTCTTGTTGAGCTGGTGCGTATCGCTTAGCCATCTTCAGCCTCTGGATCACAGCAGCATCAACAAGATGGTCCCTCTGTGTGTGGCAGCAGAGGGTGATGCCCCAGTGTGTTCTGTACAGCTGGTTGAACTGCTGCGGCTGCTTGTCGTGCTCCTCCACTGCATTCCAGGCTTCAAAGACCTTGTTCCTCTGCTCAGTGGTGAGAGTCAGCTTGTCCTCTGTCAGGCTAACCTCCAGCAGAGCAGAGCTGAACTTTTCCAACCTTTCGAAGCCAGGAAGGGGGTCCTGTTGAAAAGTTGACATATAAAGGCGGTAAATTCAAATGTAGCTGAAATACACTTGTAGAGTAAAACCACAACAACAAAATATTATTATTATAATATTAGATATTGTTATATTATAATAATACATTACTAATATAACAATGAACGTACAACAGGCCATTGATATCCTTTTAGCACCCAGGGAGGAAGAGGAGGAAGTGTCAGAGCAGGATGACAACTGCTGATTACAACCCTGATTACAGATTAGATTAGAGATCTCTGAGGGAGAGTTCTTATAACGTTAACTCATATATCATATCTCATAACTCCTGAGCCTACAACACTGACTGATTCTTCTGATATTTGATCAACTGTTCAGCTTCCCTTTGGATAAGTTTCATGTTCTTACTCATGGCAAAACTAAGAGTAAGACATAAGAAATATGGATCTTATATTATTCCATATTCCCGTCATAACCACAGCAACGGAGACAAAAAACACGCTGACAGAAGTCTTTGTAGTTCATACATTCTCTTGTCTTTAATAATATAACGTTAGATGGATAATAAACACCTGAGCAAGCAGGTGTTTATGACAGCACGTAAATTATTAAAAGAACAAATTTAAACCCTCAAAAATACTGTCTCTGGAACACTGGCTAATAGTTGGTTATCTATTGATTAATGAGGGACTGTTTTTGGATGCAAAGAATATTTGGCATTCGTAATACTGATTTAAGAGGTTATATTTAGAGACGCTAGATAACGTTAACGTTATCTTACCGGCCCCGGCCCGTACTCGAGCATCAGGATTTGAACCGTATGCAAGGGTTAACGGGTTAACACAAGATAAAATGCATATTGACAAAACATTTTCAGTAACGTTATAACAAATGCGTTATAGTTTCAAAGAAGTCTAGCTGAGAGATGTCGACCGTAAAGCCTTAGCTGAACAAGTAACGTTACCTGACCCGGCCGGACACTCCGAACACTTGCTGTTGTGTTGTGTTCGGATTTGAACAGTATTTAAAGGTTAACACAAGATAAAATGGATGTTGACAGTAATACAATTTCGAAGAGATGTTATTGAGAGCTGCTAACCGTGAACTAGCGGCAAAGTCTTAGCTAGCTAGCTAACGTTAACACTACGTCCAGTTTTTTCCAAACGACCAAAAGACAATTGGGCAGTATAAACAGTGTTCTGTATAAATAATTATAAAGACAAAAATATTTCAGTCTTACCAGAA
This sequence comes from Anarhichas minor, assembly GCF_050575085.1. Taxonomy (NCBI): domain Eukaryota; kingdom Metazoa; phylum Chordata; class Actinopteri; order Perciformes; family Anarhichadidae; genus Anarhichas; species Anarhichas minor. Next base: position 82,795 of record NW_027466569.1, on the reverse strand, counting down.
TTACTGCAAGGTCAACGCTGTGGGTAGATTCGCAACTCTAACTTGATGTATTCAAGATTTGCAGGTCAACTTGTGATTGGTGGTCTGCAGTCGGTTCCTCCGATCCAATTGGTAGTCCACAGTCAAACTGACCAATGAGGACGCGTAAATGTCTACAGTCACTGTAGACATTGCACGACTGTAGACTCGAGCTCTACTCTAACTTATATATTATTATTATTATTACACTTGTAATATACAGAACAACTTTATTGTTCAAGCTCTCACATTCAGATTTCACCACCTGAAAGCGTCATTTTGAACTTCTTTAGCAGTGGCGGGCCTTGCATTCTATACCTGGGCCTTCAGTGCTGTCCTGCAGCTGAAACACCTCCTAATAATCTCATTATGATGCCACAGCTACGGTTATTTGTTTCTAGGAGTGTAATAATACACATATTCGTATTAAACCGCTCGGTACGAGGCTTACAAACCGAACAATACGTTTGAATAATACTAGTGCATTTGGAAAATGCAGAAGCTTAAATTGTGGGAAATGTAACGTTTTCGGTGGACTGCGCTCACGTAGGAGACAACGGACTGTGACCTCTGAACCCGGAACAAAAAAACCTCAACAAAAAACAGCCGATGCCCCGCACTTCTGAGAAGCTACGCTAAACTAGCTTAACAAACAATAACTCTGTGCATGACGGTATGCTTCGTAATTAATGGACAATGCATATAGTCCAAATCTATATAATTAATACAATGACAACAACAAACTCACAAGAACCAGTCACATATATTCATATGACAACAGAGCAACACATCAATCCAGCAACACTGCAGCAACACGCCTAGCAGGCTCTGACACGTCAAAGAATACGCCCAACATGTCAAACTAAAGATCTGATTGGTTGAACACTATGACAATCAACAATATCGTCCCCATTCACTTAAACTGCACATGGATTCACTTGTGAGTCTGCAGGCCTGGGCCTCTCTTCTTACCTAGAGACACAGAGGTGAAATCTGATTGGATAAAAGCTCTACTTAAAACAAGCTGCACTGGAAGCAGAGCAACTGAGGAAGACAGTAGCTGTGCAATGAGAACATAAAATAATGGGAAAAATATTTATATAATTTATAATACATGTAGTGTATTTAAGAACAATTATTAAATTATAAAATAGATATAACTTTGTGATTCTGTTTAGGCCAGCAGAGAAGGCCTTGCAGGCCCTGACGGCCCACCACTGTTCTTTAGTAAACAAAAACCAGCAGACATTGAACTCAGTGTTTTTATGTTCTACATGTTCATGTTGCTGGGGCTGATATTTATTGTATTCTTCTACCTTTTAAAATAAACTTTGGTTCATCTTCTGAAACTAAAAGGACCTGTTTGTGGACTCCTCCACAGTAAAATCTGTCTGAAAGGTTATGAAGTGTTTCTGGTTGGTGATCCTCAGTTCACAGTTTACTCACCTTTACATTTACCTGTGCAGCTCTGCAGCTGATCTCAGGAGTATTTACTCTGATGAACAGAAGCTTTGTGTTTGTGTCGGATCATATATCAACATGTCAGAGTCTTTGCTCCTGTATTTCTGCTGCTAGGAAACAGATTGGTGAATCAGTGAATTAAACCCACAGATCACCTGCAGGAAATCCCCGCCGGCTGCCGCTCTCACAGGGAGTTACCGAGTTGTCTGGAAGAGAAATGGAATAACGGGCTTCTTTAAGGTCAAGATTTGCTGTGGCGGAGCTCACTCACACATAAATGCTCCGTAATACCAGGTCGGCTGATTGCTTTGCTCTCCAGACGACGTCACTTTTTGTCAGAGAAGCGGCAGGCGCGGTTGGTATTAAGGCGGCGGCGTGTCGAGGGCCCTTATCGCGGCGGTTTGTTCGCTTGCAGACGAGTCCTGGAAAGCCCAGCTCTATTATCAGCCGAGTCTGGAGGAAGAAGGCTGGCAGCTCACAGAGTAATAGCACATTACATTCCTAATGTTTCTGATACACAAGACGCTCCTTCTACAATTCTCCCGTGATCTCTCCACAAGCTTTTTGATTTCTGTTCGTTGTTGTTTTGTCACATTGCGCCGTCCTCCCTCTGTGTTTCAGCTCGGACACATTAATCAAACCGGAGCATGGTGGCGAGGGAGGGAGGTCATTAGAGAGGATAAATCTGTCGTATTTACTCCTCTGTTATGCAATAATAAAGACAGAAGACGGTGCGGGACAAAAGGGAATAATGGTCTTTACACAGCACAGTCATCAGGGCGGCTTCTAAAGAGACGCCGTTGACTGTGCAGAAGTCAAATCTGTCTGTGAGATGAGACTTATATATATTATACATATTATATAAATACATTTCAGTGCTGCTGGACCGACCTGGGTCTCTGTCTGTAAACACAAAACATTGTTAAAACTTTGGCATTATAGCAGATATGTGATATCAAAGACGCCTTTTGTGTACAAACTGAAAGCAGACCTCAGACATCATATAGTCTCATCTTACAGTGTCACATTGCTCCAAGGTGGGTTCAACCTCCGACATGCGACTAGTGGAGCCGGGGATCGAACCGCCGATCTTCTGATGGAAGGACGGCCCTGCTCTCCACTTAGCCACAGTCTCCCCATCTTCTACTACTACTGCTGCTGCTGCTGCTGCTGCTGCTGCTGCTGCTGCTGCTGCTGCTGCTGCTGCTGCTGCTGCTGCTGCTGCTGCTGCTGCTGCTGCTGCTGCTGCTGCTGCTGCCACTGCTACTGCTACTACTACTACTGCTGCTACTACTGCTGCTGCTGCTGCTACTACTGCTACTGCTACTGCTACTACTGCTACTGCTGCTACTGCTGCTACTGCTACTACTACTACTATTGCAACTGGTAGTGTGAGTGAGGCCAGTGTGATCAACAGCAGTTTCATCAACATGGTTATTCCTAAAGTCTGCACCTCCTTTGGCCGCTTCTTGTTATAGTTTGCTTCTAAAACAGAGAAGATGAAACTCCTCAGTCTGTTCTCCTCCTTTAATAACTTATTACAAACAATAGTCTCTGATCTCTGCACCTGATTCTGAATTTGCTACTCCAGGATTATGATGTTGTAATTTTGTAATAATATCAATTAGTGTTTCACTTTCCATAGACTTAGCGTTAACATATCCCAAGTCAGGTCCCCTAGTAACACAAAGTAACTGTTTTACCACAGATTTAGATAAAAGCACTGCAAGCTGTCATTAAAGTACTTAGCAACCTAGGGAAGCAATCATAAATTAACATTTGAGCAATGGAAATTTGATAATTGTCCACAGAGGAATGAGAGTTGTTACCAGATGGGTCATCATCTGGGCCTGGATTGGGTTGAATGTTCACTGAAATCAGCAACAATAGAATAATTAGACACCTCTGCTTAAGTGGTTTAGTGATGGACTCCTTCCTAATGCTTATTTCTGATATTAAGGGCAAAGTAAAGTTGTCCCGTAGAGAAACTGGTCCAGAGTCAGAGGAGGACAGAAAGGCTTCAGAAGTTCCCCAGTCGGAACAACCACAGTTAAGAGAACTACAAAGAAGTTTTGGAGAAAGTGGAGAACTCCACCAGCTAACATGTCTGGTGGCCACCTCAAGTCAAAAGTCCTAGAGCCACCACTGAAGAAGCCTGACAACATGCAGCTTTTCACAACTGGTTCAAATGGCTGAATGTGTGTTAAAGCGAAAAGTCAGCACCTTTTATGTGGATGTTCAAACAGTGTTGATGGTTTGTATATCTATAGATATACAGTATATAGAAATCTGATTGATTAGAAAGCTGATCACTTCTTCTGCGGAGCCATACCGACTGTGCCTTCATGTACCATGATGCATTGAGGGTGAGCAGCAAGTAAATAAAATCACAAAAGTCTTCCACCTAAACCAAAAATACAACCGAACACCTTCTGAATTCAAATTTCTTTCTTTCACTGAACTAATGCCTTGTAAAACACACTTCATTCAAACTGGACAGAAACTGAATAAAACTTGGTCTTTCAACTGTTCCAACAATCAGCTACTCTGGTTTGGTCAAAATAAATCCTGAATTCACAGAATAATGTGTGAAAATAGGCTTCTCTTTCTGTTGGCATTGTTTTGGCTTTTGTTTTGAAGGCATAGAAGGGGGAGGTGGAGGACACCGGGAAGAGGCCGTTCTTGGTTTGTTTGTTTACAAAAAATTAAAAAGTAATCTTTATTCTTTCCTGGAGAATGTACTTGTTTTCCCTGAGATTCGCTCCTCAGGCTGCTCGTTGATTCTGAGCTTGGCTTCATTTGTTTCAGGACAAATCAAACTACAATTTGATGAATCAGATAAATGTAGCGCAGTAAAAAGGAAAATGTATTTTCTTCTGAGATGTAGTGGAGTACACAGCAGCAGAAAATGGAAACGCTGAAGTCAAATAGAAGTACCTCAAAACTACTTGTAAATGTACTTAGTTATTGGTTTTAAACAGATAGGCCTAAATGAGTACCGTTTGTTAATCATGAACCACATTAAACTTGTTTTTTAAAGGCACAGTAAGTGACAAGTACTTACTTATATACAGATATCTTATGATCATATCAGAAATAAGAAAATAAATATTTAGATGGACATTGGAAGTGAAATAAATTCTGCGAACAGTAAATCTTTCTGTTCACACTCATCAGTTGGTTTTATTTTTATAGTCAAAGAACATGAGGCTTGATTTTGTCTTTGCATATATTTGCAGCCGGACTTCATTTCGCCTCGCTGGTGACTAAACAAATAAAAGCTGCCTAATAAATTAGGATTCAATTATCAAAAGATTAGCATTTGATTTTGTTTTGATGTTAAATTTGATTTAAAAGCAGCACAGCTCCGTCCCGTTCATGCATGCGTGTGGTAATTAAATCAAAATCCTCCTCAAACATCACAAACCACAGACTCACATTTGGGAGTCATCTGGAGAAAACTAAGACTCCGTGTTTGAAAGTGTTTTTCTAGGGTTTAACCATCACACACGTTCAATTAATTCAGAGGAAACTTCAATGAAACTGCAGCAGGAAAACAATCTGAGCCTCTAATCCGCCCATCAGAGGAGGATCCTGAGACCCCGGTTTCTTTTACAGACCCTGAATGCAGCGCGGCTCCTTGGACTAACAGCTTATCATCGTCTGCTTCACGCTGATTAAAAGTTTCCCACATTTCTCATCAGCTTTTGCTCTTCAGTCTGTGAGTGGAGCTCCATGTCTGATGGACCGGAGTTTGATTCTAAAAACAAGAATGTGAGGTTCAGGTCCTGTGTGTGGTTTACATTAGGGAACAAAGGTTTCAGTTAAAGAAAACACACTGTGTATTTTGCAATATTAAATAAGACCACCATCTTTCCTGAATCTAGAATTCTGGTATATTTCAATCTGCAGTATTTATGATCAATTCTTTGTTGTGGTTCTACTGATTCTTCTAACTTTGCACTCGTCACCTCAGTTGGACGCTCGTCTATGTTTCTGACTGCAAGTCTTCCTGGAACGAACCAGCTGAGGGATCTACATCCAGGCCAAACCTAACCACCCTGCATATCATCCGCACATCCGTTTGTTTATATCAGTGACTTTCAAACTTAACACCTAAACACAACGGTGGAATATTGTCATCCTGAGAAGGGAGACAATATTTCAAACTCACATTCCTGGTAGATGTTCTCCTATCGTGTAGCGTCTGTCTGATAAACCTTCACATTCGTGGATCAGATCCTCAAACTAGATCATATCAATGCTTTCATGCAGCAGCAGATGAATCAGGCCGAGAGAAGCAGAGAAACAGCTGTTAGTGAAATCTCCTGCAGTTTATCTGTGATTCATTGTGTTTGTTTTGAGGTGAGAAGTGTTTGACTTAACTTTATATATTTCTGTTGTATATGACTGCAGTGTTCAGACGCTGGTCGCCAATCTGTCACAGTTTGATCAGCAAACACACAGCAGCTTCTCTGTTTACTGTGAAGTTGTGCAGAAATAAAGAGTGAAAAGGACACTTCTGTCATCATTATTCCTGTGCGAGCGGATTCTTCCTCTTATAAATCTACAGAAGCTGCGAGTGTTTGATGTATTTTTGCAGGTGTAAAGCAAAATAAGTGCGAATAGATGCAGAATCAAGATGAATGCTGAGCGCAGACAGACGGCGGCTGACGGCGGGAGGCCACTCCATCTTAACATGGTCGTCCTGTGTCTTATGATATCTTATCATTAGTTTCTCTGACATTGATGGAGCAGCAGCCTGAACCCCCCTCAGTGCCGCGAGCCGTGTATAAAAGTAACCTTCTTTCCATAATAATGGCCATTCGTCACTTCTTTAACTGTCAGAGGACGAGGGCCGCAAACAAAGTGGGATTTAACAAGGTGGGGGGGGGGGGGGGGGGCAATCTGCCACATTACTGATGTGATGTGTTCAGGGAACGTGGGACCACAACACAGTGATGGAATCAAATGGGCCCTGTGGTTGCTAAATACAATGGGGAGGAAGTTCTCCATTATTCTGCTGGAACAAATCCCTGAAGACAAGATGCTCCCAAAATTATTTCAAACCGCCGGAAGAAGCTGTGAGACGAGAGACGTTTACTGAACCGTCTCATTTTCCTTTGGAGGACTCGGCTTCATTCATCCAAGAGTCAGCTCATTTTAAATGCAGTAGTTTTCATTCTCTCAGTCGACCAACATCTTTAAGACGTCTCCGGACAAACACTTTACATTGGTTCCTCTAAACACGTTGACAATGTAAAGATGGTAAACAGGAATAAATGTTGCAGGTAAATATTCTTTGAGACAGATGAGTCCATCTCCACCGAAGATACCGAAGATACACATCATAACACATCATTATCTGAATACATCTAACCTGAACACATCATCACCTCAACACATCATTACCTGAACACATCATCACATGAACATCTCTAACCTGAACACATCATCACCTGAACACATCATTACCTGAACACATCATCACCTGAACACATCTAACCCTAACACATCATCACCTGAACACATCTAACCCTAACACATCAACACATCACATACAAATTTCCCCCTGGGGATGAATAAAGTACATATCTATCTATCTATCTACCATCTACCTGAACACATCATCACCTGAACACATCTAACCTCAACACATCATCACCTGAACACATCATCACCTGAACACATCTAACCCTAACACATCATCACCAGAACACATCATCACCTCAACACATCTAACCTGAACACATCATCACCTCAACACGTCGTTTAGAGCCGATCATCTTAAAAACACCTCTATAGGATCAATGGATCTTAAAACTCACGGTTCAGATCGGATCAAAAATCAGATCAGCACAAAAGAAATAAAGGAGCAAAAAACCTTTACATCCCTCATCACGTTTTTTTTGCTGCTGATATGAATCATTGATCGTTGATGATCCACATTAACAAATTAAGATGTCTTTGTTTATATCAGCTGGTCTACAAGGATCCAGAATATTTTACCATATTTTACCATTTTTACACAGCAGAGATGACAGCCAGACAAAAGAGGAAATGGACTCAAAGAGTCTGACTGAGACACCTGGAAACCATCTGAGTTGGTCAGCTTGTCTCAGCCCGTCTCTACTGACCAATCAGACGTCTCCTGTCCGTCCCATGAGTCTCAGCTCCTCTCTACTGACTCTCTGACCAATCAGACGTCTTCGATGAGTCTCAGCTCGTCTCTGGAGCTGCTTCAGATGAAGACAGATAGGCTGAGAGTGATGACATATCTGCTGCAGACCACAGTTCAATGAGAGCACTCACTCAACACGACGGGCGTGACCGAGGCCGCCGCCGTCACCACACCTGACTGTCCTAGATTTACCTGAGACTAATTTACATAATGAGCAGCTCTGATGATATTTAACCCAGAGCCACTGTCTGTGTTCTGGCTCTCAGGTGTAATTACACAACAGTTTGAAATTAACTTGATATAATCAAAACTTTACATAATCAAGAAAACGTCTGACAGCTCAGAAACACAAGTAGTGAGACAATCAGAGAGAAACACTTCAATCACATAAACTGTCTGTTGTAAACATCCATCACAGACAGTTTTGATGTTCCCTGAATTTACCACATTCATACGGGCTTGAAGGATATTAAATATACAAAGAGGAAGGATGTACAACAACAGCATGAAAACAATAAATAACAACCATGTGTGTCGATTAACCAAATCATCTATTACACACTGAATATGATCTACCAACACATCACTGTCTCATTTCAATACCTCTAATCATTTGTTCCATTGATTTGGTGCAAAAAACAAGCTGCTTATTGATCTGAGGAGTTTAAGGGATAAAAAGTATTGTGATGACAAAAGGATTAATTCAAGTTTTTAAAATGCCTTATTAAAAAAGAGGCATTGTCTTTCCTTCCATCACAGAGAAAACATCCCACAGGTTCACAGTGGTGAGTTCTATGGTAGATACAAACTATCTATGATTTTATCCTAGTTGATTGAACAATAGTCATTTTGTTATTTAAAGAGAAGCATGATCTCATCCTGCAGATATTTAAAATCTGTGAGCATCATGTCCATATTTCTTTGACCTTGTAAAGAGTATAGACTCATTTAGAAGATAACTAAGGCTTTTTAGGATTTCTACACAAAATCAAATGCAAATTGAAGATTTGACACAACTTTCTCCACAGATGTCACATGAGCATAAAGAATATCATCTGCATAAAAACGTCCTTTGCAGTTGTTTACTGAGGCTAAATATTAACGTACACAGTGAACAACAATGGGAACAAAATTCAACCTGTGGCATAACATTGTTTATGCTCTGTGCTCCATCAGGGAAGTAGTCCTGAAACCATTTAAAAGTAATACTTTCATGCTTCATCAGAAGAAGTCTGTGATTGACAGTTTCAAAAGCCTTTGACAAATAAATGAACAAAGCTGCATGTTTTCTATCAAAGGATCAAGAGCAGGAACTAATTTTAAAATAAAAAGTACAGAGCTGTTAGTTTACAAAAGATTCCAACATTTGTGCTGGATGTGAACATATTCAGATTAATTGTGTCTCCTCCTTTGTGTAGAGGAGTCACTAAAGCTGATTTCCACACTCTTTAAATTGAACCAGAGAAAAGTGTTGAATTAAATGGTCAAAGGTAGAGCAATGATGGGGCAGCGAGCTACAAGAGATTACGGGTGTAGCCGGTCCGCAGGTTTTTCATGCACGTTGAAGCGCATCATCAGACGAGTGTGCACCCTAAAGGAAGCGAACGCTCCCTGTGAGGCTGCACACAGATATGAGCTGCATAGAAAACACATATGATGTTTGTCAATTTAAAACAGGATCACAATATCATTTGTCTCTCAAAGGTAACTATTGAACATATTTTTTGTAAAACAACATCACATGGTGGTCCACCAGAAGGACTCCCAGTGATCAATAATGTCATTTAGATTAATCCTGACAGTGCCATTACATCTCTTCTCCACACAGGGCATATAGTCCAGTGACAATTACATGTATACTGGACTATAAATCCCTGGTGGTCAAATTCATAAAAATTATAAAACCTCTTGGGAAATAATAAAAATAAGTGTCGCTGATCTGATGTGGGCTCAGACCCGAGAACACAGAGTGATGGACTGAAAGTCTATATATGATGGAAGAAATATTAAGATGTAAAAATACTCCATTACAAGAAAAAGTATTACCGGAAGACCTGAAAGAAGTCCTTAAGTTCTAGGGAACAAAGGAGGGATTTGGTCTGAGGGGAGCCCACAAAGCAACAAGCAACCGATGCATCGGCAGGGCGGTTAGGAAACAAATCCTCTTGAGCTCAGTGCCAGAAGCAAAGCGGTCTTCAGAGGAGTTCTCCACAGGCTGAAAGGGACCCTATACCAAGGCCTTGAGCACCAACAGCAGGTCTCACCTCCTAAGCCTGTCCCTCTCAGGTGCCAATTCTGGAGACGATGGCCCAGAGAATCGCACCTGCATCTTTTCTAGTCCCATAGATTCAGTAGAAGGTGGAGCCTGTGTGAGTTAGAACTAAAAAAACTCTTGTTTGTTGGCTACTTGTACTTTTATTGCTGACACTATTGTACTTCTTACTTTTTATTCATTTGATTGTAATAATGTACACAGCAGTAATATTCTTACTGAAATAAAGGGCGTCTTCCAGCCTCTTATTATATCCACCACCGATTATATTATATATTATACCGATGAAGGGAACATTATAACATTTATCTTTGTTTAAATTGGCAGAACTTCTTCTTTTCAGCCTGGTAACTTCTCATGAAAATGTCTTCTAAGATGAAAGTGTCTCTGTCACGGCTCCACACTAACTGAGCAGTGACAGAAGAGATTAATTCCTCAGACTGTGGGACTCAAGCTCACGCTGCTCTTTCATTAGCCTTTAGGGCCATTTGACTCCCAACTCAGAGTGAACAGAGAGGATTAACACAGGCCTCGCTGCCTCGCTGTGATGGATGCGTCGGATTACATTCATAAAATACTTAGAGAGGAGGTCGTGTCATGTATGAAGAAAGATGTGCAGCACCAGTTGTCTCAGACACGAGAAGTGAGAGTGGAGGCGCTGCTGTCATGGAGACGAAAGCCGAGCGGAGCGTAAAAGAAAGTTAATATGTAATTATCTGCGGTTTGTTAGGTGACCACAACTCAGACGAGAAAGAAATGCAGCCGCAGAATATTTACAGAGTGATGACATGAGCCTCAATGAAAAACAGGACAAGTTGAATCATTGACACTCAACTGATCCAGGACTGCGTTTAAACTTTAGCAGTCTCAAATATTCAGTCTGACATGAAGGGGGACTTTAGGGAGCCAGTTCTGGTCCACGTCAGACCAGGTTTTTGGATTTCATAATCTGTTAAAAGATTAAAAAGGAATGAATTTAACTCACATATTTGCTGAAACATTGAACATATATAGTCAAGATGTACCAAAATAAAATCAAGTATGCCGCCATTTTCTTGTGGTGCAGCGTGCGCTTCACTTTCGTCTCCCCCTTGTGGCCGTGAGAGTAACTACACCAACATGTTTATGACGTATACATGCAGGCAAAGAGGAAGAGAAATTAAAATGGCTTTATTCTGAGTATTCACTCCAGAAACTTTTCTTCTTTTTAGGATTTTCTGCCATAGTTTCAGTCAAAGTAGTAGCGTCTGCTCCTTTAGCTCTGGCTGCTTCCTGTCACCAGCAAAGAGCTTAATCAGCACTTTATAAACCCATTTGATATTTAAATGTAACAGACTTTCACTTCTATGTAAACGTCTTCTAACCTCACACTCAAAATGTAAATATGAAGAGTTGTGTGTGTGTGTGTCTCTCATCCATCCGGATTATTCTGAAAATCTGGATTGCAGTAAATTCCTTTTTAATTTGTCTGACACAAAGTCAACACTGTGACCTCGTTCATTCTGTTCAAACTACAATTCTAGCCACATTTTACACGTATTTAAAAGTCAATGAGAAGAAAAACATTAATAATTGTGTTGACAGGTGAAAATAATATTCACAGGTTTAAATGGTTTATGACATGATGACAGTATTGGAATCAGGATGTTGTTGACCAGAGTTAAGACTCAAACTGCGTTTTTATCCCAAAAACAGATTCTATGAATCTTTAAACGTCAGCTGGAAGCTTCAGAGTGTAAAAGATCAACTGAGATTTAATCAAAAGCATCATGTGAGCTGCTCAGTGAGGCTCCTCTGTGACAGTAGAGTTTCTCTGTATTCCATCGTTTCAAACATAAACGTATATATATACATACTGTATATATATAAATGTACATAGATATAGAAGAACACAGCTGCTGACTGAAATATTAATCTCTCTGGACCAGATGTTGACGTCAGGTTCATCTATATAATATATATTATATACAAATAACATAATACATATAATCATATAATCAAATCATGTTTCTCACTTATTGATTTTGTTACTCAGAACAGAATAGTAATAACTGTCTCCATGAACAGTGTCTTTTACTTCAGATTACTAATCATCACTAATTAGAGCGCCATGTTTGTTCTGTGAGATCAGAGAGCTGCATGATTAAAAGAGAAATCCTCCTAAATCTCTCAGACTTCAGTCTGTTTGTCTTCTTCTCGGTGAATACAGTGAAAAACTCTGTGGAATATTCAGTAGAATAATCCGTGGTTCTTGTTAGCAGGTTTAGACCAAAGTGGGCTTCATGTTTTCAGCTTCACAGACTCTGTAAACCTTTAAAACACCAGAATGAATTTATTCATTTTATGTGAACAAAACATGAAGTTCAGCTGGTGCTGCAAGTTGTGATTCACACACACGCATGCACACACACACAAACAAACACACACATGCACATGCACACACATGCACACGCACGTCCACACACACACACACATCAACACACACGCACACAAACGCACAAGCACACTCACACTCACACACACTCAAACACCACTCTCACACACGCACACGCACACACACGCATGCACACACACACACAAACACACACACATACACTCACACACAAATGCACAAGCACAGACGCACAGACACACACACACACACACGCTTTCTAAATCTCCAAATTGAATCCACAAACAAATAATTACTGGAGTCAACGAGAAGAATTAATGAGGTGAGGCCTCTGAGGACTGAATCTGCATATTACATGAGTTAATTAACATAACAGCTGTTGAACCTCCTCACATTCACGTTAAACATCCATCACACCTGTAAACTTTGTTTCCTTTTTTGAAGGATGTTTCTCTTCAACCGTTTTTATATGAATTCAAATATGTCAAAAAAATCCTCCAAAACCTTTATTTGTTTTTTCTCTTGATCTGAAGAGCAACAAACTAAAGTAAAGTCAGGAAACCTGCAGTAAAATTAAATAATAATGAGAATAAATATGAATTGATTGTTTTATTCAGAATCAGAATCAGAATTAGCTTTATTGGCCATGTGTTCATACTGTGAGAAATTTAAGTATTAAAAGCATTCTAAGCATGTTTAATAGCACCCCTAGTGGTGGATATTAAATGTCACAATATGTTTACTTATAAAGGATATTTTATGTTACAGTATATTTACTTATAGAAGTGTTAAACCATAAAAACATATTCATTGAATGTATTAAACTAAAAAGTATAGTCACTGTATGTATTGAACACTGTAAGTATAGTCAATGAACTTGAATTATTGAACTGTGAAAGAGATTAGATTGATGTCGATTGATTTCGCTACACTGAAGGTCCTTGATGACGTCATCACCGCCATAGACAACAAACAGACTTGTGTAGCTGCCTTCATAGATCTAGCCAAGGCTTTTGACTCGGTCAACCATAACATTCTCCTGCAAAGACTTACCAGCATTGGCTTGTCCAGTAGTTGTTGCAACTGGTTTGCTAGCTACTTGGCTGGTCGTGTCCAGCGGGTGAAGACTGAAAACATCATGTCTGAACCGCTTACCATCTCTAAAGGTGTCCCTCAAGGCTCCATCTTAGGCCCTATTTTGTTTTCCATTTATATTAACGATGTAGCAAAAGCTGCTGGAAATTCCTTGATTCATTTGTATGCTGATGACACCATCATATATTCAGCTGGTCCCTCACTCTACTCTGCTGTGTCCACTCTTCAACAAAGCCTCACCTCCATCCAACAGTCTCTCCACAACCTCCACCTGCTCCTCAACCCCAAAAAGACCAAATGTATGCTGTTTGACCGGAAAAACCTCATCATTCCCAGCCCTCCCAAGGTCTTCAGTGCTGATGGCTCGGAGCTGGAGTTTGTCAGCTCCTACAAATACCTTGGATTCTGGTTGGACTCGTCTCTCTCATTTAACATACACATCAATAACCTTCTGGCTAAAGTCAAAGCTAGACTGGGTTTCCTGTATCGAAACAAGGCCTCCTTCACACACTCTGCCAAATTGACCCTTGTGAAAATAACCATCCTTCCTCTATTTGATTACGGCGATATAATTTATAAAATGGCATCAAAGACCACCCTCAGAAAACTGGACACACTCCACCACTCAGCAATCCGTTTTGCCACATGTGCACCCTTCACCACCCACCACTGTGCTCTTTACAGATTGGTGGATTGGCCCTCCCTTCATACCAGGCGGCTACAACACTGGCTGCTCGTGGTCTACAAATCCATTTTGGGAATGACTCCTCATTATCTCTCAAATCTTCTGCGCATTTCTGACAGCAATCGGCATTTAAGATCCAGTGACTTCATTAGGCTCATCATTCCAAAAGTCCGTACTGTGTTTGGTCATAACTCCTTTCATTTTGCCGCTGCAAAGGACTGGAACTCACTACAAAACACACTCAAACTAACAGCTCTCACCTCTCTCAATATGTTCAAACATAAGCTGCAACAAGTTATAGTTGACTGCTGTACTTGCTGACCAGCCCTCACTTCTCTTTCTTTCTTCCATTTTTTTTTACAAATAACATCCAGTAATCTGCCTTTTATTTTGTACATAGTGTTTATTATTTTATCTAGGTTGTTTTTAGTCATTTTTCCATTGTTTGTCATACTGTATTGTATCTGTGTTGTTTGTGTAACTTGTGTGGACTGTGCTACTGCCTCTTGGCCAGGTCATCATTGAAAATGAGAATTGGTTCTCAATTGATTTTACCTGGTTAAATAAAGGTTTAAAAAAAAAATGTTAGGTGAGTAAGGGAATTTCAGGTCGCAACCATTCAAGGACACGAGTAGAGTCTGCTGCAACGAAGGATGGCCGAGCGAGGATATGGTGTATGCTGCTTCAAGGAAGGAAGAGGACTGACCATTGAGTCAAAGGCCAGGAGGAGCTTATTGGATTTCAGCCAATCATTGAGCTGATCATGAGATCATGAGAGCAACAACAACAACAATGGACAATGGATTTGGGATATTAGTGCAGAATGGTGGTAATAGTGCAAATAGTGTAAATGGAGGTGCAGTTTGTCTGATTAATTGTTCACGAGAGTGACGACCAGCAGAAAGAAGCTGTTCCTGTGTCTGGTGGTTTTGGCGTACAGAGCTCTGTAGCGCCTACCAGAGGGGAGGAGTTGGAACAGCTTGTGTCCAGGGTGTGATGGGTCTGCAGTGATCTTTCCTGCCCGTTTCCTGACTCTGGAGGTGTACAAGTCCAGGATGGAGGGCAGGCTGGAACCAATGTTTCTCTCTGCAGACCTGGCAATCCGTTGCAGTCTGTTCCTGTCCTGTTTGGTGGCCGATCCAAACCACACAGTGATGGAGGAGCAGAGAATAGACTGGATGATGGTGGAGTAGAACAGGATCAGCAGCTCCTGAGGCAGGTTGAACTTCCTGAGCTGGTGCAGGAAGTAACACCTCTGCTGGGCCTTTTTCCTGATGGTGTTGATGTTGGGGGCCCACTTCAGGTCCTGGGAGTTTGTGGATCCCAGACACCTGAAGGTCTCCACAGCAGACATAGTGCTATTTTTATTCCTTTTGTGTATTTTTATCTTGTATATTGTTTGTTATCGTTGTTGTTGTTCGCTGCTGGCTGGCTGAGGACTTTCAAAGGGAATTTCGTTGTATCACAATGACAATAAAAACCTCTTTATCTTATCTTATCTTTAGTTGAGTATGGTGAGTGGGGGCAGTGTTGGGGTGCTCCTCCTGAAGTCCACTGTCATCTCCACAGTTTTGAGCTTGTTCAGCTGCAGGTTGTTCTGACCACACCAGAGGACCAGCTGTTCAACCTCCCGTCTGTATGCAGACTCATTACCGTCCCTGATGAGGCCGATGACCGTTGGAGTTTAACAGACGGATCCTCTGAGGTGCAGTTGTTGGTGTAGAGGGAGAAGAGCAGAAGAGCAGCATTTGTTGATTTATTATCTTCTAAAGAAAACATGTTGAATATGAAGCTCTTCAGTCTCTCTGAACAGAACAAACAGCAGCAGGTGAAAATCTATGCGACTCAGTTTCATGTTGTGCAATGAAGGTTTAATATATAAACATATCTTGTGTGATTGATAATAATAATAATAAAGTTCATTTATATCTCACTTATCAAAACTAGTATCAAAGTGTTTTACAAAGAAGAAGAGTAAAGAATAAGTGATAGAATACAAGCACATTTCATCATGGAAATGTCAGGATGTGTATATATACTGTATATATGGTCAAATGTGCATAGGACGGAGGAGAAATTACAGGTTTGGTCAGAGTTATTAGTATTTATTTATTCAGGACCATTGCCTTTTGACACCCACCCTCAACATTTAGTTTCACCATTAATAACTAACAGGGTCTGAAGAATTTTAGATGGTTTTCGCTCTGTAAACTCTAATGCATTAACTAGGCTCCTGGACTGTGTAAATGCTATCAGAGACTGGACGGCAGAAAACTGCTTACAACTTAACGACACAAAGACGGAGGTTGTAGTTATTGCTCCAGATGAGTTTGTCCCTACGATCAGGCAGAGTATTGGTCCACTCTCCTCTGCTGCCCATTGCAACCTGTGTAATCTAGGGGTTATTTTTGATCGATCCATGTCGTTTGACCCCCATGTTAAGCAGCTGTCCAGATCATGTTTCTTCCACCTAAGAAATATCAGTAAACTGAGATCAGTAGTATCAACAGCTGAACTAGAGATGATCATACACGCCTTTATCTCTTCACGTATCGACTACTGTAACACACTTTTCTCATCACTCAGTATGTCTGCTTTTAACCGTCTGCAGGTCATCCAAAACGCTGCCACCAGATTACTCACCAGGACAAATAGACGGTCTCACATCACCCCCGTACTCCGATCTCTCCACTGGCTCCCTGTAGCATTTAGGATCCATTTCAAAATTCTCACTCTCACTTACAGAGGACTACACGGCCAGGATCCTACATATGATTTACTTCTCCCTTACCCGCCCACACTCTCAGGTCAAACGTGTTAGGTTATCTGTCTGTCCCACCCACTCGCCTTAAGACCCGTGGTGACCGAGCTTTTGAGGCAGTAGCACCAAAGTTGTGGAATGCTCTGCCTGCACCCCTACGTTTCACAGATTCTGTGAATTCATTCCAGAATCAGCTCAAGACACATCTGTTTAGACTGGCATTTGACTAAAAACTCATGTCCTAGGCCTGCTTTTAAACCATGTTTTAATTATGTTCTTTCAGTGTGTATGTAAATTATTGGCCCATATATGGTCACATTGTTTTTTATGTCAGTAATTCTGCACCTGTTCAGCACTTTGTGACTTATGTCTGTAAAAAAGGCTTTATAAATAAATCTTACTTACTTACTTACTAATGTGTTAAGAGCAGATAAAGTTTGGAGTTTGGTGAGAAAGAAAAGAAAGAGTGAGTGGAGAAAGCTGATTGGCTGTGGTTTGTCTTACACTTCCTGCTCTAACACAGTGGAACATGACACCGTCTCTTCATCATTTTGAATAATTTCACTTCATGTGGAGCCAACAGTTCCTCCCAATAATTGCGTTTTCCTTCCTCGTTCGTATTTACAGAGCACTGATGTGCTTTATTCCCTTCAGTGTGGAGACTGAGCAGGGTCAGTGGTCAGCGGAGCGGCTGGCTAAACAGATCTGTTCATTAGCAAACAGCCGCTCACAGTGTTCAGCGACAACATCCATCACCCACAAAAGCTCCAGTCTGAGGCTGAATCTTCACCCTCAGGCCTCATATACAGAGATGCAGAGATACAAAGCGGTGCAGAGGTACAGATGTACAGAGGTACAGAGACACAGATGTAAAGAGGTACAGCGACACAGAGATACAGATGTACAGATGTACAGATACAGAGGTACAGAGATACAGAGGTACAGATGTACAGAGAAACAGAGGTACAGAGATACAGAGGTACAGAGAAACAGAGGTACAGAGATACAGAGAAACAGAGGTACAGAGATACAGAGGTACAGATGTACAGAGAAACAGATGTACAGAGAAACAGAGGTACAGATGTACAGAGAAACAGATGTACAGAGAAACAGAGGTACAGAGATACAGAGGTACAGAGAAACAGAGGTACAGAGATACAGAGAAACAGAGGTACAGAGATACAGAGGTACAGATGTACAGAGAAACAGATGTACAGAGAAACAGAGGTACAGAGATACAGAGGTACAGAGAAACAGAGGTACAGAGAAACAGATGTACAGAGAAACAGATGTACAGAGAAACAGGTACAGAGATACAGAGGTAAAGAGGTACAGAGATACAGAGGAACAGAGATACAGAGGTACAGAGATACAGAGGTAAAATAGGTACAGAGATACAGAGGAACAGAGATACAGAGATACAGAGGTACAGAGATACAGAGGTAAAGAGGTACAGAGATACAGAGGAACAGAGGTACAGAGATACAGACATAAAGAGATACAGAGACACAGAGAAACAGAGATACAGAGAAACAGAGACACAGAGACACAGTGATACAGTCCAGATAGACTCCGGGGTGGATCCGCCCTCAGGTTGGCAGATCTGCCGTACTGTCGCACTCAGTTCGGCCATGCGCACTGGATACGGGCCGCCCCCGGATCGCGCACCGTCAAACAGCGGACTCGCTGCGGACACCAGGCGGATCCGCACATCGAACGAGAGATACAGAGGTACAGAGGTAAAGAGGTACAGAGGTATCACCATGAAACTTCACCAGGTGGTTATTAACATTGAGACTTTTTTGTATAGCAAGTTTTTCAAAATGATATATTTAAATATTTAAATGAGGCCTTATTTTAAAATAACTTTTTGGAGAAATCTAAAGACGTAAATAGAAAATAAAGTCAAATAAATACCTGAATGTTTATTGTGATCACACTATCAGGTGAAGTGGACTCTCAGACAAACACACATTTCTATTTTGGTTTCACACAATATGCAAATGAACTGTTAATTTGGTAAAAAAAAAAAAAAATTTCAGAAGACATCAATTCCACAACAATAACGTTTTGAGAAGTAAGTTTCTATCCGTTCATTCAGTCCTGGTGTTAAATCTGTTGGGATGACGATTTACTTTAAGATTATTTATAATAAAATGATTAGTTGATCTTATTTTTGACTAATAACTTGAATGTAACAAAAGTTGTCAGATAAATGTAGTGTCAGAAAAAGTACAATATTTAATTCTGAGATTTAGTGGAGAAGTATAAAATAGCAGGAAATGGAGGCACTCAAGTAAAGTACAGTACATCTGTATGCGGACATTCCTTCATTCAACTCGACACCAAACAGCAGCGATGACGAAGCTGAAGACGACTTCTGGAGGAAGTAGTACTGTTTGATGTTTTGCTGCCATCTAGTGGGCTTTAATGTTAAAATCATTGATAATCAAATTCATAATCTATATGTTAATGTTCTGAGCAAATAAAGATTCTTCTATTGTATTTGTTCATCCTGTTAGTGAAAGTTAAATAAAAACAATAATTCGAACTCAAATTTTTTTAAGACTAAAATGTGTGATTCATCAGTAAAAGTGAAATAAACAAACTGTTTCACAATGTTTCTGTGTTCCAGGTATCAAAGATCAGAAGAGGAAAAACTAAATATAGTATATTTAGATTCAGCATTATTAGAATGAGTAAAAGAGAAACTATTACTGTTGTAGGATTCAAATGAATGTCATGTATTCATTTAATGGCATTAATCATCATCGCTTCAGGTCTTAAAGTTTCACTTCTAGAGATCACCTAAAAATACTAAGAAGAAGTACTCAGAACATTTACTGCAGTAAAAGTATTAATACCATAGTAGTACACAAACACGCTGTCCCGGGTTCAATTATAGAATACAAAACAACAAGTACAAAAGTATCTGTATCAAAATTAGAAGTAGTCATTATGCAGAATAATATATATTACATTATTGATGCATTAATGTGTTCATCACTTTATTTTAACTACTTTATAAACTGCTGGTAGTTTAATCTAAAATAATACATTATTATTTATGACCATTTAAATCTCGTGACTTTATACGATTAAAATCAGACACTAATGTTTACAAGTTAAAGGTTATTCATCGGTCTGGAATCTTTACATGTAAAATGAGGTCATCAGGTTTTACATTCTGATCAAATAAAGAAGGAACATATCAGTTGTATCAAAACAGAGTTTTAAATAAAGTTTTTATTAAAGATGATCCAGCTCAATAATAACAAACTGAACACAAACTGGTAATAATAAAAAAAATGTTGCAGGAACAGTGACTGGTCCACTCTGACACACACACTCTCTCTCTCTGACACACACTCTCTCTGTCTCTCTCACACACACACACTCTCTCTGTCTCTCTCACACACACACACTCTCTCTGTCTCTCTCACACACACACTCTCTCTGTCTCTCACACACACACACTCTCTCTGTCTCTCACACACACACACTCTCTCTGTCTCTCTCACACACACACTCTCTCTGTCTCTCACACACACACACTCTCTCTGTCTCTCACACACACACACACTCTCTCTCTCTCTGACACACACTCTCTCTGTCTCTCTCACACACACACACTCTCTCTGTCTCTCTCACACACACACACTCTCTCTGTCTCTCTCACACACACACTCTCTCTGTCTCTCACACACACACACTCTCTCTGTCTCTCACACACACACACTCTCTCTGTCTCTCTCACACACACACACTCTCTCTGTCTCTCTCACACACACACTCTCTCTGTCTCTCACACACACACACTCTCTCTGTCTCTCACACACACACACTCTCTCTGTCTCTCTCACACACACACACTCTCTCTGTCTCTCACACACACACACTCTCTCTGTCTCTCACACACACACACTCTCTCTGTCTCTCACACACACACACACACACACACACACACACACACACACACACACACACACACACACACACACACACACACACACACACACACACACACACACACACACACACACACACACTTCTCAGCTGTGACTCTACTGTAATAAATTATATGTACAGTTCAGGTCCATCTGTGACCCTATCAGACACACAGAGCGTCGTCAGTCTGCAGTGTTGAAGTCTGTAGAGAGAAAACAACATGAACGTTAACTACAGAGAAAACAGGCAGAGACGCTGATGTATACACACATATATATAAATATGAATATAATATTCATACTCATCATTTATCACTCTTGTTCTGAGTCGACTCGCTCTTTCCATCACAGGCAACAATTTTGACCTTGTCGACCTTCACGAGGTCGGTGACTTCTCTGAACTCCACGTCGTTGAGAACAAACGTCCAGACGTTGTCACAGAACCGGTACGTGTTCAGAGAACCCTGTGGACAAAAGAGGAACTGCTGAGACTAGAGATAGAAGTACACGACTGGTGGTAGTAGTACACAGGGATCAGTACAGACTGGTGGTAGTAGTACACAGGGATCAGTACAGACTGGTGGTAGTAGTACACAGGGATCAGTACAGACTGGTGGTAGTAGTACACAGATCAGTACAGACTGGTGGTAGTAGTACACAGATCAGTACAGACTGGTGGTAGTAGTACACAGATCAGTACAGACTGGTGGTAGTAGTACACAGGGATCAGTACAGACTGGTGGTAGTAGTACACAGGGATCAGTACAGACTGGTGGTAGTAGTACACAGGGATCAGTACAGACTGGTGGTAGTAGTACACAGGGATCAGTACAGACTGATGGTTAGGTTTAAGAGGTCAGAGAACTCACCCTGAAGTTGACTCTGTTACGGACTCGATTGGCGAGAGCTGTGTTGATCGCTTTATCAAACTGAAGGAGGACCTGAAGAGCCAGCTGAGGAGTGATCTGTTGAGTCTACACACACACAGATCCACACACACTTTAATATTATTAAAGTAAATTATAACATTATCATGATGCGTTCAGGTGGAAACTGTAAAATGTAGTTTTGGTGATGAACTTGAATAAATCCAGTAGTTTGAAGGAGATGTTTTCACATTAATATAAAATAGATATTAGAGATGAATTTATACTTCCTACAGTTTAAACTTCATTCTATGAGATAGAACCAGGCGCTGATATGCAGCTGAACATGAACAAGAAAAGGTTATTTGTTGTATAAAGGGTATGAACACGTGATGGAAGATATTTTGGTCGTTTACACCGAGCGTCCAAACTAGGCCAGAGTTTTAGAGCACCGACAACAGACATGTTTAAAAACGCCCCCGAGGACACGTTTTAGAACTCTGGAGTTACCTCCTCGTGTGGAGCTCAAACACATAAGTTTGTAAACAATGACGTAGACGTTCACTACTTGATTGGTTGTTAGCGGTCACGATGTGTCACATGACTCTTTACTGTAAGGTCACAAACAGTCTTGATAATCGATCGACTACCAGGTTAATTAAACATTACTGATTACAGGTGTTGATGACATTGTTGTCTTTACTTGCAGCTGTTCAATTAAATTCTACATTTAATAATTCTACTACTGCGCACATGAGGAGGAAGCAGCTAGTGAGCAGCGTTATCAAACCTACGGAGACGTCTGCAGTCACAGTTTGAGGCTTTGAGGAGGACAGACACAAAACGGAGCAATTTCCTTTTCTTATTAATGCTTATTTTTAAGTCCACACAAACTGTAAAGGAACAAAAGCATTGATTGGTCTCCAGTAGGACAGAGACTTCAGCCTCCAGCAGAGAGAGAGAGAGAGAATAGACAACAACGAAGCAGAGGAAACAAGAGAGAGATGAGTTGATCACATTTATTGATCCATAATCTAGTCAACTTTGATTACAAGTGTTCATAAAGTAAATTAGTTGTGTAAGATATAAAGACCTTTATAGAAGATCTTAAATATGA